>NW_005871497.1:715549-725210 GCF_000147115.1 Myotis lucifugus
AAGTTAGTGGAGATTAGATATTGTGATGGGAATCGACGAATAGCGTGTAAATGGATAACAATTCCTTACTTTTGAATATCTCTCCGTGCTATCCCTCTCATTATTCGATGTCGGTTTGTTTACTGTATATTAACTTAGTATTCCTTATAAAGGGTAGCGGACGTATAATAATAACCAAATTTCTATTTTATTCAAGATGCTAATAGACAGTTTGAAATACTAATCCCTATACCCCCCCCCCCTTTAACTTCCTCCACCCAGACCCCCGACCTCTGGCCATCACCATAATTTTATCTATGACCATCCTCCTCCCCTCTGATCTCTGTCAGTCACTCCCATCCTGTATAATAAAAGGCTAGTATGCAAATAGACCAAATGGTGTAACAACCAGTTGCTATGACACACACTGATCACCAGGGGTCAGACACTCAATGCAGGAGCTGCCCCCTGGTGGTCAGTGCGCTCCCACAGGGGGAGTGCTGCTCAGAAGCCCTGCAGCGGTGGCGGGAGCCTCTCCTGCCTCCATAGCAGAGCTATGGATATCTGACTGCTGGGTTAGGCTTGCCTCCCCCCAAGGACTCCTGGACTGGGAGAGGGCACAGGCCAGGCTGAGGGACCCCAGCCACATGCATGTTGGGGGCAACCAGGCAGGCAGGCAGAGGTAGTTATGGGTTATCAGGCAGGCAGGAGAGCAGTTAGGAAAAATATCTAGGATATTTAGGGGCATTAGGCAGGCAGGCAGGTGAGTGGGTAGGAGGAGCCAATGGTCCTGGATTGCGAGAGGGAAGTCCAACTGCCGGATTAGGCCCAATCCCACAGGGAGAGGGTGAAGGCTGGGCTGAGGGACCCCAGGAACTCACTTTTGTGCACCGGGCCTCCTAATTATATATATATATATATATATATATAATATATCTATATATATATAGTATACAGGAGAAGTGGCTTGAATCAAGACCAAAGTCTCAAAAACAAATTTGCTAAAAAATTAACCAGGAATTACAGGTCATAGAAAATAAGCTCTTAATTGAGGCATTCAAGGTAATGGGAAGGAAAAACCAAGCATCAAATGGCAAACAGTCAAAGTTGAAAGCTGGTTGGTGAGTGAAGTGGGAGGGTGAGTAGGTCTGTCCAGAATAAGATTAAACAAGTGACCCAAAGACCAAAGTTTCTAAGATAATAATGCTAATAATTAATCAGAAGTGATAGCTCATAGAGAATAAGCTCTTAGAAGAGATGCCGCAAAGGGCATGCAAGGTAACATGAAGAAAACTAGGCATCAACTGCCAAACAATCAAAGTAGAAAGCTGCAGAGCAAGAGTTGGAGGGTGGGTAGGTATGTGGCAAATGAACGTCTAAGCAAATAATCCAAGAACAAAGTTATTAGTGGATCCGCTAAAATTAGTCAGTAATCATAGGTCATAGAAAACAAGGTCTTAGATGAGATATCATAGTAAGCACATGCACTGTAAAGTGGGAAAAAGGGGGCATCAAATGGCAAAGGAGTAGGTGGTTGGGCTAGTAGGTCTGTGGAAATAAAAAACTAAACAAAAAATCCAAAGTAACAAAGAAGCTTAGAAAACATTTTAGGTAAATGATGCTACAAATAGACTCTTTGAACAGTCAGTTTTCCATCCTGACTTTCCACAAGTTACCCATCACAGAATAGCTCATTTATTCTAAGGACAAACTGACAAAGGAGATCCCTTGATCTAGTTACATTTAGAAGACAATTTTCAGCTTTTTGCTGGTAAGCCTCCCTTACCCCCTTTCCCACATGTTTGGCAATATTTATATTTAATTTTTCAAATATTGATAATTTTTTTGGAGACCAGTTACACAAATTTGGGTATGGAAAAACACTCGATGGACTGAATCATGGGATAGTTCCTCAGGATCCCATTCTTTCCAGGAAGTTATCACGCTGCCTTCTGTCTCTTTCTCTATGTCTAAAATCAACAAAAACATAGTTAAAAAATAAAAATTAAATAAATGGATAAATTAATAAATAAATATTGCCCCAGTGACCTAGTATTCCTTGGGATTTCATCCCATTCAGAAGTGAAAATTTCACCCTGGCCAGTTTAGCTCATTGTTTGGAGCATCAGCCTGTGGACTGAAGGGTCACGGGTTCAATTCCCAGTAAAGAGCACATACCTTGGTTGCAGGTTCAATCCCCAGCCCTGGTCAGTGTGCATACGGGAGGTAACCAGTTGATGTGTCTCTCTCACTTTGGTGTTTCTCTCTCTTTTTTTCTAAGATGATATGGAAAAACACCACTCCTTTGCTTTGAACTTTCAGTGACTCACATTGCCTACAAAATAAATGCATGCAATCCTATATAATAAGAGGCTAATATGCAAATTGACCGATTGGTGGAAATACCAGTCACTATGATGCGCACTGACTACCAGGTGGCAGACGCTCAATGCAGGAGCTGCCCCCTGATAGTCAGTGCACTCCCACAGGGGGAGCGCTGCTCAGCCAGAAGCCAGCCTCATGGCTGGTGAGTGCAGCAGTAGTGGCGGGAGCCTATCCCGCCTCTGTGGCAGTGCTAAGTATGTCCAACTGCTAGTTAAGGCCCATTCCCCATGCGGGGAGCAAGCCTAAGCTGGCAGTTGGAAATCCCCCGAGAGCTCCTAGACTGTGAGAGGACACAGGCCAGGCTACGGGACCCCCCCCCCCCAGTGCAAAAATTTCATGCCCTCGGCCTCTAGTAAAATAAAAAACACTTTGTTCTCAACACATCTATCCTTTGTCCTTTATTTTCAAAACCCCATGAGATACTGCATGTATATCAGAGTGAATCACTCTCTGTACTCTTAAGAGAGAATGTTTTTTCACCTCCATGATTTTGAACATGGTGATGTTAGAATCTTGATTCACTCCCACACTTGTTTACTGGACAAAACAACTCTACACTAACATCACCTCGTATGTAATTCTTTTTTAAAAAAATATATATTTTATTGATTTTTTACAGAGAGGAAGGGAGAGGGATAGAGAGTTAGAAACATCGATGAGAGAGAAACATCACAATCAGCTGCCTTCTGCACACTCCCCCCTGGGGATGTGCCCGCAACCAAGGTACATGCCCTTGACCAGAATTGAACCTGGGACCCTTGAATCCTCAGGCTGATGCTCTATCTACTGAGCCAAACCAGTTAGGGCTCTTATGTAATTCTTTATCTCATTTCCTCAAACAGACTTTCTTTTAAAAGTCACAAACATTCAAATGATCCCATGAGCACAGCAATCCTATATAGAAAATATTGCCTTCTTTATTGGCTTAGTCTGTCTATTTCTAACAATGGAACTCAGGATTCATTGTTTTCATTAATCTCCTTTTTAGGTCACACACATACCAAACCTTTATTCACACATGGAGGCCAAAGGACCAGCTATTATATTGGACTTGAACACAATGTCAAGTACAGATTGCTGAACGCATTGAAGACTGTTATTAATGAACCTTCATGACTATAAAATTTTTTTTACTAGGTAGTAATCCTATATAATAAAAGCCTAATATGCAAATTGTCCCCTTGACCAGAAGTTTGACCGGGGATGGGGCCAGTGGCAGCAGCGGCAAGTGGCCAGGGGAAGGGACCTCCCGCCCCCGCAGTTGGCAGCGGCGGTGGTGGCAGGCGGTCACTAGGGACCCTACCTGTGCACAAATTTTGTGCACTGGGCCTCTAGTTATATATAGTTGCTCTTTTCAACAGTGATTATGACTTTTGTCCCATTATAAAGAAGCTAACTTTGAAATAATAAAAATGATAATCAATTTGAAATTCACTTTACCATTCAATCAGACAGTTATTTAAAATTTGCATTTTAATCCTATAGATTTAATGGGTAACCAATTAGTACAACAATTTTCTATACAAAACAATTTTAAGGTTACAAACAGCTTTTAGTAAGAAGCACAAACTTTTTAAAGTGTGACTAAATCCACAGAAAGACTAATAAAGATGACAGCAATACCAGAAAATATTTCAATTCAATACTTAAAATTTCTGAAACTATAAAAATATTTTGTTAAAAAATTATTTTAATGAGTATTATTTTAATAGAGCATATAGTGAGACATGATCTACATAACACAAAATTCATCTTTTTAAAGTATAAAATTCCAATATATTCAGTGTCATTACATAGAGTTATGAAACTCTCACTATATCATCTTAATCTAATTTTAGAACATGCCTATCACCCCCAGAAGAAATTTTATACCTCTTGAAATTCACTCTCCATAACCCTTCATTCCCCTAGGCAAAATAGATTGAGAGATCAGATAGACAGCAGATAAACTGGGAATACACATTTTTCAAGTGTATGTAATAAAATACCAGAATTGACTAAATATCTACCCATAAACCAAGACTCAGCAAATTTGAAAAGATGCAATTCATACAGAGTATATTGTCTGGCCATACTGAAAGTTAGTTAGAAATCCCCAAAAAAGATTTCTTTATTTCTAAATTTGGAAATGAGAGAATGTTTTTCTAAATAACTCAGAGTCAAGGAAGACATCATAATGGAAATTTTAATACATCTAACTGGTGATAATGGAAAGTAAATGTATCAAGGTTTTTGAAATGCAGATAAAGCTGTACTATGAAGGAAATTTATAGTCTAAAATGGACATGTATTTAAAAAGTAAAAAGTCTAATACACTGTGTCTAAGTTTGCATTTCAAGATCTTAGAAAAACAATAGCAGTTTAAACCAAAGTAGACTATAAGGAGAGAAATTAATTAATAAAATACAAACATACAATGAAGATGATCAATGAGCCCAAAAAGTGGCTCTAAATAGACCAAAAGAATTAATTAATTAATTAATTAATTAACTCCTGGCAAATTGGATCAAGAAAGAAATAGGGAGGTACAAATTACCAGTATCAGAAATAACAGTAATACAAAGCCATCAGACATTAACATTTTTCTTAACAATGTATTAGGTGTATCTATATAAACAAAATCCTATATAATGAAAATGTTAGTATAAAACCCAAATTATACAGTGACACCAGAAGAAGTAGAAATATAAATTTTTAAATGCCTAATAAATGCCCATTAAAGATATTGAACCTATATTAAAAACTATTGAATATTGCAATTGAGTCCTCCTTAAAACTACTAGAACTACCAACAAAAAAAAACTCCCAAATGCCTCCACCAGTGAAAATTTACAAATGCTGAAGGCAGAAACACCATCAATCTTGCACAAACTTTTCTAGATAATGTGAAAAAAAAAAGGGGGCCACATAGTAAACCTGACCAGCCCAGAGTAGACCTGCATGATGGACTTACAAATTCAGAGATTGAAAACAACCACATAGGATGGTCTGAAATTAAAGCTTTCTAACTAAAAGCCAGTCATGGCAGGAGGTCATGCTCTAGGACACTCCCTTCCTTGAGAAAGGTCGATCTTCACCTAATTGAGCCTGTCTATTGTCTTTCTGCATCTACAACAACATGCCTTTGGAATGCCAGAGTAATTTCCTTTTCCAGACCACTCAGGGCACAATCACTGCTACAGAGGAGAGACACCAGAACCTCTATTTGTTATTTTTATCATGTTAATTGTTAACTGTTAACTACCCTATACCACCAATGTAAAAGAAGTATGTGTCTATTCTTTTACTTGTTTTGGAGAAGGAGGGTGGGAGAGACAGAGAGAAACATCGATGGGAGAGAGATACATTGACCAGCTGCCTCCTGCATGTGCCCCAACCAGGATAGGACGTGCAAACCGGGCACATGCCCTGACTGGGAATAGAACCTGCGACCCTTCAGTGCACAGGACGATGCTCCAACATACTGAGACACAGTGTCCATGGCTCCTTTTATGTTTTATCCAATCCCAGAGAATCCCCCCCTTTGCTTTCTCCCGCCTCCTAATCTACCACCAAAGGATTTCATGGAACCCCTTATATCTCCTCGGTAGATTTTAATATATATAACAAGAGACCCGGTGCAGAATGCATGCACGGGTGGGGTCCTTCTGCCTGACTGGCAATTGGGGCTGATCGGGGCCATCTTGCCCAGTCTGGGGAGAGGGACCACGGGAGGTTGGCCGGCCAGGGGGAGGGATGGCGGGAGGTTGGCCAGCCACGGGAGGTTGGCTTTGATAGCACACTGACCACGAGGGGGTAGCTCCTGCATTGAGCATCTGACCCCTGGTGGTCAGTGCACATCATAGCAACCGGTCGATTGGCCATTCAGTTGACTGGTCGTAATGGTCACTTAGGCTTTTATATATATAACTAGAGGCCCGGTGCACAAAAATTTGTGCACTGTGGGGGGGGGGTCCCCCAGCCCGGCCTGTGCCCTCTCACAGTCTGGGACCCCTCAGGAGATAACGACCTGCTGGCTTAGGCCTGCTCCCGGGTGGCAGAGGGCAGGCCCAATCCCTAAGTGCAGCCCCTGGTCAGGCTCAGAGCAGGGCCGATTGGGGAGTTGGGGCGCCGCCCCGTCATGCACAGAGCAGGGCGGATCGGGAGGTTGCAATGCCACCCTCAGTCACGCTCAGGGTAGACTGATTGGGGGGTTGGGGCACCGCCCCCTGTCACACTCAAGGCAGGGTCAATGGGGAGGTTGCAGGGCCACCCCTGTCACCCACAGAGCAGGGCCGATCAGGGGTTTGGGGAGCTCCCCCCTGTCACGCACAGAGCAGGATCCATCAGGGGGGTTGGGGCGCTGCCCCCTGTCACTCACAGAGCAGGGCCCATCAGGGGGTTTAGGAGTTCCCCCCTGTCACTCACAGAGTAGGGCCAATAGGGGAGCTGGGGCACCACCCCCTGTCACACACAGAGCAGGGCGGATCAAGGGGTTGGGGCGCTGTACCCTGTCACACTCAGGGCAGGGCCAATGGGGAGGTTATGGCTCTACCCTGTCACACACAGAGCAAGGCCCATGGAGGGGGGTTGGGGCGCCACCCTCTATTACCCACAGAGCAGGGCCGATCAGGGGGTTGGGGCACCGCCACTGTCACACTCAGGGCAGGGCCGATGGAGAGGTTATGGTTCTACCCTGTCACACACAGAGCAGGGCCCGTGGGGGCGGGGGGTTGGGGCGCCTCACCCTGTCACACACAGAGCAGGGCCGATCAGGGGGTTGGTGTGCTGCACCCTGTCACACACAGAGCCACAGGGCAATCGGGGGACTGGGGAGCTCCCCCCCTATCAGGCACAGAGCAGGGCTGATCAGGGGGTTTGGGCGATGCCCCCTGTCACGCTGATACCGGTGCCGGGAGCCTCACTGCTCCGCTGATCCCAGTGCCGGGAGCCTCGCTGCTCGGCTGATCCCGGTGCCGGGAGGCATATTACCCTTTTACTATATAGGATAGAGGCCTGGGGGCCGGCTGGTTTGCCCTGAAGGGTGTCCTGGATCAGGGTTGGGGTCCCCACTGGGGTGCCTGGCCAGGCTGGCTGAGGGGCTGAGGGCTGTTTTCCCGCTGGCAGTTGACTAAAAGCTCCCAACCGCTCCTTGTTTTCTTTCTTTTTTTTTTTTTTATATTCTGGGCCAGCTTTAGCTCTGAGGCCTCGCTGCTGAAAACATGGATACAATGTTGCGGTCCGGGGCTGACTGAAAGCCGGTTTTGTTTAGCTTCTTATTTGCAACATAGTAATAGTTGCTTAGAGTTGCAGCTCAGAGGCCGGCAAGTGAGGCGGGGAACGTTGGAGTCTGCAGTCCCTGGAGGAAGCAAGCCTCCCTGCTCGCTTCCAGCTGCCTGGCTGCCGGCCGCCATCTTGGCTGACAGTTAATTTGCATAAGGATACGCTGATTAGCCAATGGGAAGGGTAGCGGTCGTACGCCAATTACCATGTTTCTCTTTTATTAGTGTAGATGAGGTGCAGAAGCCCTGGCTTGTGTGGCTACATGGTTAGAATGTCAGCCTGCCCAAATGTCCTGGATTAACTTCTGGTCAAGGGCATGTAGCTCAGTTGTAGGATTAAACCCCACCAGTGGGGCACATGTGGGAGGCAACTAATCAATGTGTCTCTCTCACATTGATGTTTCTCTCTCTGTCTCTTCCTCTTTCCCTCCCCCTCCATCCCTCTCTCTCTCCCTCTCACTCTCTCTAAAAAGCAACAAAATAATTTCCTTGGGTAAGGATTAATAAAAAATAAAAATAAGGTGCAAAACTGACATTCTGTGGCACATCTTCTCAGTCCATTCAGATTTTGCACAACTAACAACATATACTCAAAGGTGAAATTTTGAAAGCCTTTCCTCTTGTCAGGAACAAGACAAGAATGCCCAATTATGCCATTTCTTTTTTTTTAATTGTTCATTTATGTTACCATATAATTGGTTTATTATTTTTATTTTTAAAGATTAAATATAGAAAATAGTTATCCATGGTTCCATCACTCATAATTAACTAATGCTTACATTTTTTTTAAATGTATTTTATTGATTCTTTACAGAGAGGAAGGGAGAGAGACAGAGAGTTAGAAACATCGATGAGAGAGAAACATCGATCAGCTGCCTCCTGCACATCTCCCACTGGGGATGTGCCCGCAACCCAGGTACATGCCCCTGACCGGAATCGAACCTGGGACCCTCCAGTCCACAGACCGACGCTCTATCCACTGAGCCAAACCGGCCTCGGCTAATGCTTACATTTTAATGTATTCTTTCTTATCTCTTTTCTTTGTATCTTGAGTATGTAATTTTCTCTTCCCCTACATGTAAGATAATATTCTATAAACACTTCTTAAACATAATGTTTAAATGGCTGCGTAACATACCATCATATAGATACCATACTTTATAATTTATTTAACAAATTTCTACTCTTATAAATAACTAGAGGCCCGGTGCACAAAATTCGTGCACTGGGGATGGGTGGGGGGTCCCTTAGCCCAGCATGTGCCCTCTTGCAGTCCGGGATCCCTCCCTTGTTACTGCCCACCTGCTTGCTGCTTCCTACCGCTTGGCTTGCTGCTCCTTAGTTCTGCCACGAAGGCCTTGGGTCTGCTGGGTGCCGGGCCTGCGGGTTTGTGTCTCTGATACCCCCAGCAGCCCCAGCACCAAAGTGGCGGGCCTTGGGGCTGCTGGGTACAGGCCCCCCGTTGTGTGTTTGTGTCTTCTATCAAGCCCCCAGCAGCCCCAGCAGCCCCAGCACCACCTAAATAACTTAAGGGAAACTTTATTTAGTCTTCTTTTAAAAGCAATCTAGTTTAAAAATGAGTTGCAGTTAAGACAGAACAAAGAACATGGTACCTAAGAGTGAGATAGACTGACAGAGGAGAGGCTGGGCACTGGTCAGGGGCTTACATGCCAACTGTTCTCCACCTGGGAAATGATGTAAAATCGGTTTCTTTAGTTTTCTGCTTAATGGTCTTCTCCAGCACTGAGGTCAGAGGAGCCGCCTTCCAGCCCGTAGGCTGCTTCTCAGAGTCGAAATTTTCGCCATAGGCCTCTGCCTAGGACAGGACCTCTGCACCCCCCAGGTGCATAAACACACAGGGCTTCCATCAGGCTCTGCTGATCCAGGGGCGGGAGGGCTCTCGGCTCCGCTGATCGAGGCGGGAGGGAGAACTAACGGTTACCTCCTGGCTGGACTGGAGGCTCACCGCTGAGCTAATGCCGGGACGGCTTCTTTAGGTTTCGAAAACATCGTTAACACAAAGATATGAAAGTATA
>NW_005871497.1:725346-742281 GCF_000147115.1 Myotis lucifugus
CCCAGGACCTTTCAGTGTATGGGGGCAACACTCCAACCGAGTCACACTGGCCAGAACCACCCTTCCAATATTTTATTGCCTAGAACATGTCACAGGTTTCCTCTTGTAGTTAAGAAAAGATTATTCAAGGATGCAACTTATTAGTGGGCAGGGAGCCACCATAGAGTGCTTCCTTCACTGAAGTGCTAAGTGACTCATCAGAGAACATGCTTAAATTCCTGGTCCCAAAATTCTCTATCTAAAAATTTATCTGACAAAACAATTACTTATGGCTATAGACTGGTTGGTTTTTCTCCTAAGTTCACATGTTGAAACCCATCCCTGATGTGCTAGTATTAAGAGGTAGCGCCCCTCTAAACTATTAGGATTACGAGGCTAGAGGGTCTCCCCTCCTAAGAGAGCGGGGCGGCAGGACTCTCGTCTCGAGAGATCCAGGCAACCGGGAGGCCTCTCAGCTCCGCTGATCCCGGGGCGGGAGGCCTCTTTCTCCGATGATCCCGGGGGCGGGAGGCCTCTCGGCTCCGCTGATCCCGGGGACGGGAGGCCTCTTGGCTCCGCTGATCCCTGGGCGGGAGGCCTCTCTGCTCTGCTGATCCCGGGGCCAGGAGGCCTCTGGGCTCCGCTGATCCCGGGGCCGGGAGGCCTCTCTGCTCCGCTGATCCCGGGGCCGGGAGGCCTCTCTGCTCCGCTGATCCCGGGGCGGGAGGCCTCTCAGCTCTGCTGATCCCGAGGCGGGAGGCCTCTCGGCTCCGCTGATCCCGGGGCCGGGAGGCCTCTCGGCTCCGCTGATCCCGGGGCGGGAGGCCTCTTGTCTCCGCTGATCCCGGGGCCAGGAGGCCTCTGGGCTCCGCTGATCCCGGGGCCGGGAGGCCTCTCGGCTCTGCTGATCCCGAGGCGGGAGGCCTCTCGGCTCCCCTGATCCCGGGGCCGGGAGGCCTCTTGGCTCCGTTGATTCCAGGGCAGGGAGGCCTCTCGGCTCCGGCCTGGCTGCCGGCTGCCATCTTGGCTGCCGGCCGCCATCTTGGCTGACAGTTAATTTGCATATACTCACTGATTAGCCAATGAAAAGGGTAGCGGTCGTACGCCAATTACCATGTTTCTCTTTTATTAGTGTAGATACTCGGATGATCATTTTTGACATAAATCTGTGAGTACCACATATTTTCTTGATTTTACTTCTTAGACAGAATCATTAACTCAAATGGCATAAACATAGTTAAGTTTTATAATACAGGGTGAGCAGAAATAGGTTTACAGTTATATGCAAAAGAGTTTATTCTTGTATTATTATTAACTAGAGGCCTGTTGCACGAAGAGATTCATGCAATAGGCCTTCCCTTCCCTTGGCGGCTGGCACCCAGGGCCCAGGCCTTCGCTCTGGCCAGGCTCCGTCCAGAACCGGCCCCGGAGCAGTCCGGCTTCACTGCTTCGGCCCCAGGGCCGTTCATCTTTGCTCCACCGCTTGGAGCCTACATATGCAAATTAACTGCCACCTTTGTTGGGTTAATTTGCATACTCTCCCGATTGGTTGGTTAGTGTAGCGAAGGTACGGTCAATTTACATGTTTGTCTATTATTAGGAAAACTAGAGACCCGGTGCACAAAAATTTGTGCACTGGCGGGAGGGGGTGTCCCTCAGCCCCACTTGTGCCCTCTCACAGTCTGGGACCCCTCAGGAGATAACGACCTGCTGGCTTAGGCCCACTCCTGGGTGGCAGATGGCAGGCCCAATCCCTAGGTGCAGCCCCTGGTTGGGCTCAGAACAGGGCCGATTGGGGAGTTGGGACGCCACCCCCTGTCATGCACAGAGCAGGGCGGATCGGGAGGTTGCGATGCCACCCCCAGTCACGCTCAGGGTAAGGCCGACTGGGGGTGTGGGGCACCGCCCCCTGTCACACTCAAGGCAGGGTCAATGGGGAGGTTGCAGCACCACCCCCTGTCACGCACAGAGCAGGCCCGAACAGGGGGTTGGGGCGCTGTGCCATCACGCACAGAGCAGGGCCCATTAGAGGGGTTGGGGTTCCGTATCCTGTCATGCACAGAGCAGGGCCAATCAGGGGGTTGGGGAGCTCCCCATTGTCATGCACAGAGTAGGGCCGATAGGGGAGTTGGGGCACCAATTCCTGTCACACACAGAGCAGGGCGGATCAGGGGGTTGGGGCGCTGCCCCCTGTCACCCACAGAGCAGGGCCAATCAGGGGGTTGGGGCACCACTTCTGTCACACTCAGGGCAGGGCCGATGGTGAGGTTGCAGCTCTACCCCGTCTCACACAGAGCAGGGCCCATGGGAGGGGTGGGGCGCCTTCCCCTGTCACACACAGCAGGGCCAATCAGGGGGTTAGGGAGCTCCCCCCATCAGGCACAGAGCAAGGCCGATCAGGGGGTTGGGGCGTCTTGCCCTGTCAGGAACAGAGCAGGGCGGATAGGGAGGTTGTGGCCCCGCCCCCTGTCACATACAGAGCCGAAGGGCTATCAGGGGGTTTGGGCGCTGCCCCTGTCATGCTGCTACAGAGCCGAAGGGCTATCAGGGGGTTTGGGCGCTGCTCCTGTCATGCTGCTCCAGGGGCCAGAAGGCCTCTCGGCTCCACTGATCCCAGTGCTCGGAGGCCTCTCGGCTCCGCTGATCCTGGTGCCAGGAGGCCTCGCGGCTCCCCTGATTCCAGTGCCAGGAGGCCTTGCGACTCTGCTGATCCCGGTGCTGGGAAGCATATTACCCTTTCACTATATAGGATAGAGGCCTGGTGCACGGGTGGGGGCCGGCTGTTTTGCCCTGAAGGGTGTCTTGGATCAGGGTGGGGGTCCCACTTGGTGCCTGGCCAGCCTGGATGAGGGGATGATGGCTGTTTGCCGCTGGTCACACCCCCTTCAGGGTGGGGGACCCCACTGCGGTGCCTGGCCAGACTGGGTGAGGGGCTGAGGGCGGTTTTCAGGCTGGTGGGTGACTGAAGCTCCCAACCTCTCCTTTTTTCTTTTTCTTTTTTTATTCTGGGATTTATTTACCTTCTATAGCTGTCACTGGAGCTGAGAACCGGCTTTAGCTCTGAGGCCGGCTCCAGCTTGAGGCCTCAGCTGCTGAAAGCAGGGATCTGGGTTTGTTTGGGTTCTATAATTGTAACACTGTTTCGGTCCTGCTCGCTCCAGCTCTGACGGCTGAAAGCAGGTTTCTGGAGTTTTGTTTAACTTCTGTATTTGCAACAATGTTTCTTAGAGAACAAGCTCAGAGGCTGGCAAGGCAGGCAGGGAACCTTGGCTTCCTCCATCACTGGAGCAAGCAAGCCTCCCTGTTCACTTCAGCTGCCTGGCTGCCGGCCGCCATCTTGGTTGGCAGTTAATTTGCATATTGCCCTGATTAGCCAATGGGAAGGGTAGCGAAATTATGGCTAATTACCATGTTTCTCTCTCTTTTTTAAAAAAAATATATTTTATTGATTTTTTACAGAGAGGAAGGAAGAGGGATAGAGAGTTAGAAACATCAATGAGAGAGAAACATGGATCAGCTGCCTCCTGCACACCCCCTACTGGGGATGCGCCCACAACCAAGGCACATGCCCTTGACCGGAATCGAACCTGGGACCCTTGAGTCCGCAGGCCAATGCTCTATCCACTGAGCCAAACCGGTTACGGCCCATGTTTCTCTTTTATTAGATAGGATTATTGTATTATTTTCCATATGAACAACAGTACACTTACTTTTGCCCTATCCTGTATATACCACTTATTTCCCACAAAAAAATATATGAAAAATGAGCAAGACTAATGAAAATCAAAGAAATACAAATAATGAGATAACATTTAAACCCATAATATTGTCAAAGATTTAAAAGTCTGACAATGCCCAAAGTTAATGAAGATGATGGGATATGTGTTCTTTTATAGATATGTTAATGTTTTATTCTCATCCCCCGACTTCCACTTTAGAAACCATCAGCTGCTTCTCTATATCTATGGATCTGTTTCTGTTTTGTCTGTTCATTTGTTTTGTTTTTTTGGATTATATATATAAGTGAGATCATACAGAATTTGTCTTTTAAACCCGACTTATTTCACTAAGCAATAATATCCTCTAGGTCCAATCATTTTGTCACAAATAGCAATCTTTCATTGTTTTGTTGGCAATATATTTTTTTAATTTGTCTTTATTGTTGAGAGTATTACAGATGTCCTCCTTTTTTCCCCATTGGCCCACTCCACTCTGACCCTCCAATAGGCCTGACTGCACTATTGTCTGTCCATGGGTTATGCATATCCTATATAATAAAAGCCCAGCGAACAAAACAGTGGAATGACCAGAATGACCAGAGACCAGAATGACCACAGCCCCTTGCCCCGGCCGGCCCCACCCCCTAGTGGGGACCCCCACCCCGATTGGGGTCATGGCTGGCCTGCAAACCTTCCGTGGCCCCTCACCCCAGCTGGCTTCGCCCCCAAGCAGGGACCCCCAACCCCATTGGGGAAGTGGCAGGCCTGCAAACCACTCATGGCCCCTTGCCCTGGACAGCCTCACCACCCAGCAGGGACCCCCACCCTGATCCAGGGCCCCCATCAGGGCAGGCTGGCCAGCTCCCACCGGTGCACTGGGCCTCTATCCTATATAATAAAAGGGAATATGCAAATTGATCCTAATGATGGAATGACCAGAACAACTGCTCGAACAGTCACTATGAGGCGCACTGACCACCTCTAAGTTCCTTTCCCCAGCTGGCAGGCTCCGATCGCCTGATGGCAAACGGAGAACCAGGGGTGGGTGGCGGGGAAAGCAAGTGGCACCAGGCAAAGGCTCCAGCCACATCAGTCGCCCCACACACAGAGGGCTACCCGCAGCGGGGGTGGGGCCGGAGAGCGGGTGGGAATGGCTGACCTCTTGGTTCCTCCCCCCATCCAGCAGGCTCCAATCACCCAATGGCGAATGGGGAACCAGGTGTGGGTGGCAGAAGGGGCAGGGCTGGCTGCAGGCAGCCAGGGAAGATGGCCCTGATCACAGGCCAGGCCTAGGGACCATACCCATGAACGAATTTCATGCACCGCGCCTCTAGTCTATATATATAAAACCCTAATATGCAAATAGACTGAAAAGCAGAACAACCGAACAACCAAACAATGTCACCATGATGTGCGCTGACCACCAGGGGGCGCATGCGAAACATGGTGAGCATCGGCAGCAGGTGGCAGAGTGTGGAACATGGCAGGTGTCAGCCACAGCAGGATGGTGGAGCAGGTGAGTGGGAGCACCAGACCAAGGTGGGGCACTGGTCACTGTCATCAGGGTGAGTCTCTGGTGGTTACTGACAATTCCTTGCTCCCGCGCACCATGGTCCCACCCTGGGCTTGCACCTGCTGCCGGTGCCGGCCCCGCTCGCACCCACTGCCAGTGCCCAGCACCGGCACTGTTCACTCAGCACTGTAAGTGGGTGCGAGTGGTGGCTGCCAGCCCCAATCGCCCCTCAGGGCTTCTCTACCTCCCCCTACTCCTGAGGGGTGATCAGGGCCAGCAGCCGCCTCTCGCACCCGCAGCCAGCACCAGAGCTGCCGCTCACACCCACTGCCCGGCACCCGGCACCAGTCTCGATCTCTCAGCACCATCAAGGCGTGAGCGGGCCAGCGCTGTCAGCGTGTGGGAGCGGCGGCAGCAGAGAGGGGCTGCCGACAGAGAGGGGACCAGTGGCTGTGGTGGGTGGTGCTGGGCAGGGACGCTGAAGATGGGCCGAGACCCACCCCTGTGCCCACTACAGCCTCACAGTCCACAGTTCCTTTCAAGGTGCACGAATTCATGCACTGAGCCCCTAGTATGCAAATAAGTTCCTTTAAGAGAAACTTCCTGGATCTCCAGCAGCCTCCATGTCATTCAGCCACAATCCCTGCTGCTTTTTACAGCCTGAAGTTATGAGGACTTCTCTTCCAAGCTCAGGAACCCTGGGCTGGGGGTCTGGTATGGGTCTGGGATCTCTGCAGCTGAGATCCCTACTGTAGGAAAAATCACCGCACCTGGATGTTGAACTAATCTGTTATGAGCCTCCGCCCCTCCTACCAGTCTCAGTGTACTCTCATCTTTACTTCTCTAGCTGTAGGACTTCCATTCAGCCAGCTTTCAGGTGGTTCTGAATGATGGTTGCTCTATATTTTAGTTGTAATTTTGATGAGGTTGTGGGAGGCGGTGAGTACAAGTGTTTACTTATGCCACCATCTTGAGACTCTCCGCTCTGTTTTAAAGTACTCTTCATTTCTTGTGTGATTTGCTCTTGATCCATTAGTTGTTTAGTAGCATGTTGTTTGGTCTCCACATACTTGTTTTCATTCCAGTTTTCTTCCTGTAGTTGATGTCTAGTTTTACACCATTGTGATTGGAAAAGGTGCTTGATATAATCTCTATCTTCTGAAGTGTTTTGAGGCTGTCTTGTGGCCTAATAAGTGATCTATCCTAGAGAATGTTCTAGGTGCACGTGAAAAAAAATGTGTATAATGCAGTCAGGGGATGAAATGTTCCATAAATACCTATTAAGCCAATATCATCTTATGTGACATTTTAAGCCATTCATTGTTTTTAATTTTCTGTCTGGATGATCTATCCATTGATGTGAGTGTGGTATTAAAATCCCCTACTATTATTGTATTACTTTGGATTTCTCACTTTAGGTCCATTGATAATTGCTTTATATATTCAGGTGCTCCTATGTTAGGTGTGCAGATATTTACAAATGTTACATTCTGTTCTTAGATTGATCTCTTTATCATTATGTAATGTCCTTGCCTTTCTTTACATTTTTTTTGTTTTAAAGTCTACTTTGTCTGATATAAGCATCACTACCCCAGCTTCCTTTTCATTTCTATTTGCATGAAATATCTTTTTCCATCCCTTCATTTTCTCTCTATATGTGTCTTTGAAGTGCCTCTTATAAGCAGCTTGTAGATAGGACATAATTTTTAATCTTTACAGCCAACCTATGTCTTTTTTTTTAAATCTTCACATGAGGATATGTTTATTGATTTTAGAGAGAGAGGGAGGAGGTGAGGTAGGGGGAGGGAGAAAGGGAGAGGGAGAGGGAGAGGGAGAGGGAGAGAGAGAGGGAGAGACATCTATGTGTGAGAGAACATAGATCATCTGTTGCCTCGCATATGGGCCCCAATTAGGGATCAAACCTGCAACCTTTTCATGCACAGGACAACACTCTAATCAACTGAGGCACCTGGCCAGGGCCACCTTATGTCTTTCTATTGGAGCATTAAATCCATTTTCATTAAAGTAATTATTGATAAGTATTTACCTATTACCATTTTGTTAATAGTTTTTTTGGTGTTCTTACACTTCTCCTCTGTTCCTTTCTTCTTTTCTTGATCTCTTCCCTAGTGGTTTGCTGTTTTTCTTTAGTGTTTGGTGTGTATTTCTTCCTCTTAGTTCTTTATATATCTTTTCTACGGTTTTAGTTTCTGGTCATCATAAGGTTTATGTATATAATTCTATATCTGTAGCAGTCTATTTTAAGCTAATATGCATTTAAATTCAAGTATATTGTATAAGAATTAAATTTTCACTCCCTCCTCCATGTTTTATGTTATTGGTGCCATGTTTTAGATATTTTTGTATTGTGTATCCCCTAATTACTTACTGTATTTTGAGTTGAGTTACATACATTTTTTCCTTTTTACCTTTGTAGTAGCTTTTTAAATGTCTAATACGATGTCTTTATTAATATTTGGCTTTACCTGTGGAGTTTTTATTCCTTCCTCATATTTTCTTATTTCTGATTATGGCCTTTCCTTTTCTACTTAGAGGAGACCCTTTAAATGGAAATAAAACAGAAGACTTGAAAAAACAAGGTCATTGATAGTGCTTATAATCATAAAACAGATATTAAAGCCACTTGTTTACAAATAAGATCATCTATATTTACTTTTTCCACTTCCATCCAAATGGTCTGAATGTTAATCAAATGTATTTACTTTGGGCGTGTGGATTATATTTTAACTTTCTAATTGATTTCCCTTTGCACGTAAGCATGAGCCATGGTAAAGGGATCGGCCATTTGAAAAGAAGCCTGTGTGCCACCAGGATGCCTATGAAGTGGATTTCAGTTCTGCTGCTGCTACAGCTGAGTGGTCACTTCAGCCCTGGGAGTTGTGGAAAGGTGCTGGTGTGGCCCACGGAATACAGCCACTGGATCAACATGAAGACCATCCTGGATGCACTTGTCCAGAGAGGTCATGAAGTGACTGTTCTGACATCTTCAGCTTCAATTCTTGTTGATCCCAATAAACCATCTGCTATTCAATTTGAGGTTTTTCCTACATCTTTAACAAAAGATGATTTTGAGGGTCTTTTCATGAGGCTGATCTCTAAGTGGTCATATATGCCTAAAGATACATTTTGGACTTATTTTTCACTAATGCAAGATATCTTTTGGGAATATTATGACTGTATTCAAACACTCTGTAAAGATGCTGTTTTGAACAAGAAACTTATGACAAAGCTACAGGAATCAAAGTTTGATGTCGTTCTTGCAGATGCCATTGGACCCTGTGGTGAGCTGCTGGCTGAGCTACTTAAAATACCTTTTGTGTACAGTCTCCGCTTCTCTCCTGGCTATAACATTGAAAAGTACAGTGGAGGACTTCCATTCCCTCCATCCTACGTACCTGTTGTCTTGTCTGAATTAAGTGATCAAATGACATTCATGGAGAGAGTAAAAAATATGATTTACATGCTTTATTTTGACTTCTGGTTCCAAACATATAATCGGAAGAAGTGGGATCAGTTTTATAGTGATGTACTAGGTAAGTCATGTTTTAATTGATAGCTTGGAACCCAAACTTTGCTAGTGCCATAGAAGGAGAGTTTGTACAAATATAAAGTCAGAGGAAATATCTTTTATAAGTAAAATGACTAAATAATAATATATAATGATATTTCAATCTCACGAATATTGTAGAAATGTTTAAATTATTAGGCCATTTTTAACCCTGTGAACCACTGTTAATACAGGAGATTTCAGGAAGTCAAAAACCACAAATTGAAGCACTGAGGAATTCTAGAAGCCATTATACCAATTCTTTGTCTGTTTGTAATATAATTTATTTTTTATTCTTTTTTTCTGGGTAAAGTGTTTTATTCTTTGTTTTTTCTTAAATATAATGTCAAAATATTGCCCATCCTACACTTATTGTTAGAGAACTTTTAAGTTCATAGCAATATTGAGTACGATTTCCCATATAACCTCTGCCCCCACACATGTATAGACTCCCTCATTTTCAACATATCACACCTGAGGGATACATTGCTACAATTGTTGAACCTAGAGTGGCACATCGCTATGCTCCAAAGACCACAGTTCATGTTGGAGTTCACTCATGGTGTTACATATTCCATGGGTTTTAACAAATTTATAATGACATGTATTATATAGAGTGGTTTCACTATCCTAAAAATTCTCTGTGCTGTACTTATTTCCAAAATACCCATTACACTATAATTTTTCAACCTAAAAATAGGCATTAGAAATTTCACTAAATATCTTGATCAAAGCAGAAAAGTAGATTGAGATGTTACTTTACTTCTAGCACAGCTGTCTATTGAGCTTTGACATCATTGTTTCCACTTGTTCCTCCTCAGTTTCTTTATTTTAAAATTAAACTGTTTTTGCCATGTTACCTAAAAAACTCTTTCACGATAGAGAGATATAATAGCTCCAACCTGACTCAAGAACCTACGAATCAAAGTTTCTAATAACTACATATTCATTCACTCAGTGCTTACACTGTTTTAAAGGTCAAAAATTGTGTTGAAGTGTGGACAATCAAGTTATTGCTCTGTATTTGTAAAAACTGTATCTTTTCATTACTGACAAATGATCCAAAACTAAAGGGAGCACATTTATTTTCCATATCTTATAAAAACTTTCCAGCTGTTATTTGCAAATATTATTGTTAAATATATATAAATATTATTAAACTCCAAAAATAAACAAAAATGCAATTATAGGTGTCAGGAACTAAGATATACTTCAAAAACCTCACAGTTCTTAGAAAATCTAGTATTCAGGGAATAGCTTGCTAAATTGTAGAAACTAAGCTGAGTATTTATAAGGCAACGTGTTTCCATTGATAAATCGATTAGGGAGCTCAAATAATTGTGTATTTGCATCTGTTACTTTTGTAGTTTTACAAAGAAAACAAATATGTTTAATTCTATAGTGGCTTACATTTAATGGTTTATCATTGTGAATGTACTGATGTCACATCAGAGATAAAAAGTCTCTAGCACTTTGTCTTATATATTTGAACATAAACATAAAACGTATACATTTTATATATTTTATCACACATATGAGTATGTATACATATATACCATATACATAAATATTTATATTATCAAACCACAGACACTTTAAAGCATTTTGGCTACCTTATCCCAAGCCCCTTTCAGAAAATGTCCTAGTATAGTACTTACATTAAAATACTCTCATTTCCTCTACCTTCTGTTTGCTTTTCCCTTCAGGAAGACCCACTACATTATATGAGACAATGGAGAAAGCTGAAGTGTGGCTCATTCGAACCTATTGGGATTTTGAATTTCCTCGCCCAGTCTTACCACATTTCGATTTTGTTGGAGGACTCCACTGCAAGCCTGCCAAACCCCTGCCTAAGGTAAACCTATTCCTCTTTGTTTTCTTTTGAGGATATTCACTAGTATTCTACCTTAGAAGGAAGACAATGCTTCAACAATATGAATTGTGTTCCACCAATATTGGCAGCAAAACCCAACATTTACTTGCTGTCACTCCAACATTTAAAAAATCCCCCATTTTAGATCTGGTTTGTCATCCTAGCCCAAAAAGGGATTGCATAGCCTATTAAAGCAGGTGTTTTCTGACATTCACCAATTCTGCACAAAATCTCAGTAAAGATCCCTGGGGGAACATGGTTAGCGACATCACAGCTGACTGACAAAGTGAGCACAAATAAAATGTACACTGCACATATAATAAGGACCAAAAATCCTGCATATTTAATATACCAATTTCATCTGAAAATCACCTATAGTACAAAATTGCAAAATAATTGTCAGTATGTAGGATATTCCTTATGAAGGAAAGCAATAATCTAATATGCTTTAAATTGATATAATATCTTTAAGACATAATTACAAAACAACCATCCTTTACTGAATTATTTTATTATCTACTAAGACATCCTGTTTGTCTACCATTTGATTGGCAGCAACATAAAACAGATCTCTTATTCAAGGGTTAACCCAATTTCTATTTAGACTTAAAAATGTTTAGCTACATGCCAATAACTTTCACAAGGTCTAAAGCCTGAGGTAAAATTAGTAGAAGTTCTATTCAATTCAACCCTATTGTTTTTTTTTAGCTTTATTGAGGTGTTATTGACATATATTTTTATGAGGTATTTATAGGGTACACTAGAGGCCTGATGCACAAAATTCATGCATGAGTAGGCCTTGCTTCCCCCGGCTGCCAGCACCAGCTTCTCTCCGGCACCCGGGATCCAGGCTTCCCTCCAGCTGCCAGGAGGCACCTGGGACCCGGGCTTCCTTCGCAGCCCCAGCCTCGTCCTGGATGACATTCGGTCTAATTAGCATATTATGCTTTTATTATTATAGTGATTTGATATACATATACATTGTGAAGGTATTCTGCTCATGTAATTAACACATCCATCACCTCACATATTTATCTTCTTTTGTGTGTTTGAGAACATATAAGTCCTGCTCTCAGCATATTTCAATTATACAATACTGTGTTATCAATTCTAGTCACCAGGTTATACATTAGGTCCTCAGACCTTTCATCTCCTAGCTAGAAGTTTACAATCGTATATCAACATCTCCCTATTTCCTCCACCCCCAACCTCTGGCAACCACTTTTCTACTATTTTTCTATATTTGCCTTTTTTTTTTTTAGACTCCCTATATAAGTAATAGTATACACTATTTGTCTTTCTCTGTCTGGCTTTTTTAGCTTAGCATACTTCCCTCATGGTCCATTTATAATGTAACCAACAAACAATTTCCTGCTTTCTTATAGCTGAATAATAATTCCTCTGTGTGTGTGTGTGTGTGTGTGTGTGTGTGTGTGTGTGTATCTTACTCATCTTTTGAGGGACACCAAGGTTGTTTCCATATCTTGTCATTGTTAATAATGTGCAACAAACACGGAAGTACAGATATCTTTTCAATATCCTGTTTTAATTTCCTTTGGATATAGTATACCCAGAACTGGGATTGCTGGATCATGTGATAGTTCTATTTTTAATTTTTTTGATGAAACTCCACACTTCTTTCCATAATGGCTGTAACAATTTAAATTCCTACCAAAACTTTATATGTCTCCTTTTCCCCACATCCTTGCCAAATTTGTTATCTCTTGTCTTTTTGATGATAGGCATTCCACCGGATGTTAGGTGGTATCGCACTGTGGTTTTGATTTGCTTTTCCCTGATGATTAGTGATGCTGAACCCCTTTCCATGGACCTGTAGTCCTTTTGTATGTCTTTGGAAAATGTCTCTTCAGAGCTCTTCCCATTTTTTTAAATATATTTTTTATTTTTTTTACGTATTTTATTGATTTTTTACAGAGAGGAAAGGAGAGGGATAGAGAGTTAGAAACATCGATGAGAGAGAAACATCGATCAGCTGCCTCCTTGCACACCCCCTTCTGGGGATGTGCCCACAACCAAGGTACATGCCCTTAACCAGAATCGAACCTGGGACCCTTGAGTCCGCAGGCCAACGCTCTATCCACTGAGCCAAACCGGTCAGGGCACTCTTCCCATTTTTTATCTGAGATGTGTGAGTTCTCTACATATTTTGGATATTAACCCCTTATCAGATATATGATTTCCAAATATTTTATCCCATTCTGTATGCTGCATTTTAATTTTGTTGATGCTTTTCTTTATTGTGCAGAAGCTTTTAGTTTGAGGTACTCCCACCTGTTATTTTCAATTCTGCTTTCCATGCTTTTGGTGTGTACCCCCCAAAAATCATGGTCAAAACAAATATCAAGGATGTTTTCCTTTTTGGTAGCTTATTGTGAGTGTATAAACATATAATTGAGTTTTGAACATTGATTTTGAATCCTGGGACTTTACTTAATTTTTTTATTAATTCTAAAAGCTTTTAATGGAGTCTTTAGTGTTTTCTATATATATTATCATTACATCCATAAATAGGGACCATTTTACTTCTTCCTTTCCAATTTGGATAACTTTTATTTCGTTTTGTTGTCTAACTGCTCTGACTAGAGCTCCAGGTAATATTTTGAATAAAAGTAGCAAGAGTGGGCATCCTTGTCTTTTTGATTGTTCTTAGTGGAAAAGCTTTCTGTTTTTCATCATCGAGTATTTTAGCTTTGGGCTTGTCATAGATGGCCTTTACTTGGTTGTAGTCTTTCCCTGTATATACATGCTGTTGAAAGTTTCCATAATGATTGGATGTTGAATTTTTGTCAAATGCTATTTATCTCTCTTCAGGTCTGTTCATATTTGCTGTTTATTTAGGTGATCCTATGTTAGGTGTATAAATATTTACAAATGCAATTTCATCTTGTTGGATTGACCTTTTAATCATTATATTTCACTTTGTCTGTTGTGACCATTAGCTTAAAGAGTATTTTGCTTGTATAAGTATAGCTACCCCTGCTTTTGTTATTACCATTTTCATGAAATACTTTCGCCATCCCTTCACTTTCAATCTATGTGTGTCCTTAAATCAGAAGTGAGTCTCTTCTAGGTAGCATACATTTGGGTCATATTTTCTTTAATTGTTGTAGACTCAATCACCTATGTATTTGGATTGTAGAATCTAGCCATTTACATTTAAAGTAAAATCAATAGATAAGTATGGACTTACTTTCATTATTTTTAACCTTTTTCTTGCTGTTTTGTACTTTTTTGTTCCTTTCTTCTCTTACTCTTATCCTTTGTGATTTGATAATTTTTACAGTGGTACGCTTAAATTCTTACTCTTTTTCTTTCTGTGTATCTACTATAGGTTATTACTTTGTAGTTGCCATAAGACTTACATAAAACTTCTTGTATTTATGAAAGTCTATTTTAAGCTAATAACAACTTAACTCTAAAGGCATGATAAAACTCTATATTTCTAATCTCTTCCACATATATTTTGGGTTTTTGTCACACTTTATATCCTTTCACCATTGTATCCATTAAAAATTTATTTTTAATTCTTTTTTAAACCTAATAGTAGAGTTATAAATAATTTATCCACCACCGTTATATTAGAGTATTCCTAATTTAACTATGTATTTACCATTACCAGTAGAGTTGTATTTTCCTATGTTTTCCTGTTACTTATTAGCACCCTTTCATCTCAACTTGAAGAATTTTTTTAACACTTCCTTTGAGGCTGGTCATAGTGGTCCTTTAGCTTTTGCTTGTCTGGAAGTTTTTTCTCTCTCATTGAATTCTGAAGGACAAGTTTATTGGGTAGAATATTATTTGTTGGCAATCTTTTCTTTCAGTACTATGAATATATCATGTCATTCATTCCCTTGCCCTCCAATGTTTCTGCTAAAAAAATCTGCTGATAGGCTTAGGTTGTTCCCTTGTTTATGACCAGGTGTTTTTCTTTTGCTGCTTTTAAGATTCTCTCCCTGTCTTTAACTTTTGACAATTATAGTGTGCCTTGGTGTAGCTTTCTTTGTATGCCTCTTATTTGGAACTCTCTGGGTTGTCTAGAAATGAATATCTGTTTCTTTCCTCAGGTTAGGTTTTCAGCCATCATTTCCTTAAATAACTCTTCTACCCCCTTTCTTTTCTCCTTCTAGGAACTCTATAATGCATATAGTGTTGCAACTGATAATAGTCCATATGTCCCTTAAGTTACCTTCACTCTCTAACATTCTTTTTTTTTTCTTTTTTTCATCTGATTGGATGAATTCCACTGTCCTTTCTTTAAGTTTTATGATCCTTTTCCACTTGATCTATTCTATTTTGAACCCTTCTATTAAATGTTTCGGTGCATTTAATACATTCTTCAGCTCTGATTTCTGTCTGATACTTTCTAACTCTGTGAAATTCTCACTTTGTTCATACATTATTTTCCTGACTTTGGTTAGCATCTTTATGACCATTATTTTGAACTCTTTATCAGGTAAGTCACTTATCTCCATTTCATTAAGGTATGTTACTGAAGTTTTTTCTAGTTCTTGGGTTTGGAACATAAGATATCCCTGTTTCTTCATTTTCCTTGACTCTGTGGGTTGATTTCTGCACATTAGATGAAACAAGCACCTCTCCCAGTCTTGACAGAATGACCTCATGTGGGAGATGAACCTTATCCATCAGCCCAGCCAGACTCTTGGTTGTGTCTCAAAATCTTTGTGACTGTCCAATCTACCTTCTTTGTTCTTATGTAATGGAAAGTGTGCCAAAACCTGTCAGTGTCCCAAAGAAAATAACTGCAGTCATCACCTAGATCAGTGATGGTGAAACTCTGACACGCGAACTCATTTTTTTTGGTTGATTTTTCTTTGTTAAATGGCATTTAAATATATAAAATAAATATCAAAAATATAAATCTTTCTTTTACTATGGTTGCAAATATCAAAAAATTTCTATATGTGACACGGCACCAGAGTTAAGTTAGGGTTTTTCAAAATGCTGACACGCCGAGCTCAAAAGGTTCGCCATCACTGATCTAGATTGTACTTTTAATCCAGTCCTCAAATATTTGACAAATCAGTAAACAACAATTTTAAACATTTTTTATTGTATTTTATTTTTAATTCCCATCCAAGGATATGTTTATTGATTTTAGAGAGACAAAGGGAGAGAGATAGAGGAAGGGAGAGAAACATCAATGTGAGAAGCACAGATACGCTGCCTTCCATACCCACCTTGACTGGGTGGACCCCATTCCCTAGGTATGTGCAATGATCAGGAATCGAACTTGCAACCTTTTGGCGCACCTGACGATGTTCCAACCAACTTAGCCAGGGCGCAATAGTTCGTTGTTTGTTTGTTTTTTCTTTCAAAGTTGTGCTTTATACTTAATGTCAATAAGGTTGGCTTTAATTTACAATCTACTAAGACTGCAAAAAAGATATATATACAATCAATTCTGTATATATAGAGTCCAAATAGTAGGAGGGACCATGGAAAATATGAAAATGATATGCTTGTTGAAACAGTGAAATGTATTATCAGGAATGAAAATCTTTTCTCTTACCCTTTGTTCTCTGTTTCTATTGAAAGACACTAGTTTTCTCAGATGGTTTAAGGAGACTGCTATACTAAAAACTCTTCATTATTAGGAGTGAATTAGCAGTAGAAATGTGTATCCTTTGGACGTAGTCAGTTTAGGCTACTATCACAATGTACCATACCAGTAGACTGGGTGGCTTATAATCAGCAAAAATGTATTTCTCACAGTTCTGGAAGCTAGAATTTTGAGATCCAGGTACCATCATGGTGGGATTCAAATGAGAGCTCTCTCTGGTTGCAGACTGCTGACTTCTCATTGTATCCAAACAATATGTAAAAAAAGCAAGCTAGCTTTCTGGCCTTTTCTTATAAGGATACTAATCTCATTCATGAGGGTTTCACTTTCATGACTTAATCACCTCCCAAAGGCCCCACCTCCATATACCATCTCTTTGGGGGTTAGGATTTCAATTTAGGAATTGATGTCAGGTGAAACACAGACATGCAGTCCATTCAGCTTTGGAAATGGGGGAGGGGTAGGAAGCGATTAACCAAAGAACTTGTATGCATATATGCATTACCTATGGACACAAACAATAGGGTAGTGAAGACCTGGGGTGGGGTGGGAACTGGGTAGAGGGGGGCAATGGAGGAAAAAAAGGGGGACATTTGTAATATTCTCAACAATAAAGGTGTCTTTTTGTGTGTGTGTTCTTTTGTCTTCTAGAAAAGAAATAAAAGAAAAAATGACCTACTA
>NW_005871497.1:773567-776757 GCF_000147115.1 Myotis lucifugus
CAGAGCAGCAATGTAGACACAGTTTTTACTCCCACACACCAGATATTTTACTTGGAAAGAGATCATATAAGCAAGTAATAAAAATGGTGTGAAAAGTATTATATAAAGAAAAGGCATAATGCTAAAATAATGCTTCAGAGCATCCCATGGGAGTGGATCATAATACCGCAGGAGTGACAATAGCAATCTGGTGTAAGTGAGCATGAGATATCTCTTGTTATTTTCTTCTTGCAACAACAAAATTTGTTATCTATCCACGAAAAAAAGTGCCAATGCAAAAGGACCTGGAAAGAGTCTTGCCCACCTACGCATCAGGTAATAGGCAGAGAGACTCCAGTACTGGCTGTGACACCTACAAGATATTGTGAATTGTTCCAGCCCCTCTTAGCTGCACTCCAGGAGCACCTACAGCCCTGACTTAGGCAGTCACCTATGGAGTAGAGAACATTTGTGGAAGTCCAGATTTCCAAAGGAGAAGTTCCAGCACTCTGTTGGAGCACCAAATAGATGAATTTGAATGCATTGGTGTGGGCGAGAGGAAAGCTTGATTTTGCCAGCATCATTCCTCTTCCAAAGGAGCTCAGTATGAGGCTGAAAGAAGGCCTGCCTGTGCTGTGATTTCTCTCACAGGGATAGAGAGCCGGTGAGTGGGTGCCGAGCTTCCCCTGGTTTGCAGGATGCTTCCAAAGAGCTCATTTCTCTCTCACAGCATCCAGAGTGTTGTATTAGGGGCTCAGTGACTGGTGAGAGGGAGCAGATCTGACAAAGAAGATTACTAGAAAGCATGTTAAAGAGACAGGGTTCCTCCTGACTGCATTCTGTACTCCATCAGGAAGCCTGACCACAAACCATGAAGAAAACCTTTCTTACAGATCCCCCATACTGGCATGTGGGCAACAACAGTGACCCGCTTTCCAACCCATATCTCCTCCCCTCTGTGGCCAGCTCCATGTAGAAGCTGCCAAGGGCAGCAGCAAGAGCAAATTTTGATAAAAGGCTAGGGAGCAAGAGCAGAATACAGTCAAGGGTTTGCAGACAAGAGAGAACCACAAACTTGAGCTGTAGCAGCACCTTCAGGAAAAGAAAAAGGAGGTGATCAGCATCTGGCCTGGTGCTTTATATGGAGGGAGGAAAAAAAGGACAAACAGAATCCTCCCACAAGAGGGAGCATGAAGCACAGAGCAGGCATATTCATACAAGAACTGAAAAAGCCTTATCTATAGAAGACTGACGAAAGGTATTTCTACCCTGAGAGTAGTAAACATAAGTGGGTAACTGCTAATTCAAATACAAAAACAGCAATGCAAAATTCCAAAGAACATGAAAAATCAAGGAAACATTAGGTCACCAAATTCTACAACAATCCTCCAGCAAACAAATACAGACATGGAGATATATGATCCACCCAATAAAAATGTCAAAATAGCTGTGCTAAGGAAACTTGCTGATCTACAAGATAACACAGAATCTTGTGCACTGTTGGTGGGAATGTAAAACCAGTGCAAGCACTATGAAAAACAGTATGGAGGTTTTCTAAGAAGTTAAATAGAGCTCCCATATGACCCACAAATCCACTTCTGGGTATACTTCTAAAAGTAAGAAAAATAGGATATCAAAAATATATCTATAATCCCACATTTATTGCACCATTATTCACAAGAGCCAATAAATGGAAACAAATTAAGAGATGTGAAACACACACACACACACACACACACACTACAATATTATTCAGCCATAAGAAAGGAGGAAATACTACCATTTGGGACAACATAGATGGACCACAAAGGTATTATGTTAAGTGACATAAGGCACACTGAAAAAGACAAATAATATAGGATATCACTTATATGTGGAATCTAAAAATGGCAAACCCATTAGAAACAGAAGTATAATGGTGATTACCATGGAATGGTGAAAGAAAGATTAGTGGGTAAGAAGAAGTTGGTCAAGGGTACAGACTTGCAACTCGACGATGATTAAGTTTAGGATCTGTAGTGATTATAGCCAACAATACTCTTTATATACTTGAAAGTTTCTAGAGACTAGATCTTAAATGTTCTCACCACACACATAAAAAGATAATTATGTGACCTAATAGAGGTGTTTACTAATGTTAGGTAGTAATCTATATATATAAAATCCTAATGTGCAAATAGACCTAGTGGCGGAACAACCGAACAACCCAATAACCAGTCGCTATGACGTGCACTGATCACCAGGGGTCGAACGTGGAACATGGTGGGCATTGGCTGCAGGCAGCGGAGTGCAGAACATTGCAGCCATTGGCAGTGGCGGGGTGGTGGATCCAGTGAGTGGTGGCGCCAGACCAAGGAGGGGTGCTGGTCGCTGTCATCAGGGAGAGACTCTGGTGGTTACCGAAAATTCTGTACTCCCGCACACCACAGTACCACTGGGTGCTCACACCTGCTGCCGGCTTAGGCCCTGCTCTCACCCACTGCCAGCGCCAGGGCCGCTGCTCACACCCACTGCCAGCACCCAGTGCCGGTCCGATCGCTCAGCGCCATTAGTAGTTGCGTGCGGCGGCTGCTGGCCCCAACCGCCCCTCAGGGCTTCTCTACCTCCCCCTGCTCCTAAGGAGCGATCCAATCCAGCTGCCGCCTCTTGCACCTGCTGCCAACAATGGCCCTGCTCATACCCACGGCCAGCACTGGAGCTGCTGCTCACACACTTCCAGAGCCAGCCCCGCTCACACCCACAGCCAGAGCCAGAGCCACCAGTCACATGCGCTGCTGGCATCCGGCACAAGTTCCAATCGTCCCTGAGGGCTTCTCCTCCTCCTCCTGCTTCTGAGGGGCAATTGGGGCAGCAGCCGCCACTCACACCCCCTGAGGATGCCAGCCCCATTCGCTACAGCTGCTGGCAACATAAGCACGTGGGAGCGGTGGTGGTGGAAGCCGGGCTGCCAGCAGACAGGGGACCGGGGCCGCGGTGGGAGGGGCCAAGTGTGGATGCGGGAGGATGGGCCGAAACCTGCCCCTGTGCCCACAGCAGCCTCACAGCCCACAGTTCCTTTCAAGGTGCATGAATTCATGCATTGGGGCCCATAATTATATCTATAGTAATAATAGAGGAATATGCAAATTGTCTGGGATGCCGTCACAGTAGAAGTAATGACCAAACAGCACACTGTAGGGGCGACCAGGCTGCAGGGGGTTAGTGAGGATGA
>NW_005871497.1:777123-808977 GCF_000147115.1 Myotis lucifugus
AAATGAATCAATTTAACACAGTATAAACTTACAGAATGTTATATTTCAATTATATGTTAATTGTTTTAAACAAAAGCTTGTAGCAATTATTAGAATGAGAAAGTAAACTTTTTTATGTTGGAAGGGTTAGGTATTTATTTTTCAGAGAAAAAACACAAGTAAACAATTTAAAACAGAAAAATCAGCGGGGTGGGGGGCGGGGCAGAGGGGATAGATGAATATGAAGTTTGGACCAGATATCCATAAAATGTTGTCTCCTTACACATTTGGGGGTAGGGAGCTAGAAAGTGCATTGAGCAATCAGGAATTTTTCTAACACTGAAAGTAATAAAATTTGAAAACTGATAAAAAATCAGGGACCACAATCAGAATAATTCTGAAACAATTCCAGGTGAACATGACTTCACCAGCAACTTTAAATACATCAAACTGAGCTACTCAAGAGGGTGACCAGATCTTTGCTGCAGAGAGCCCAGTTGTACTTCTCCCACTGTGGGGCAGGTGCTCCCTGGGAGAGTCAGCGAGGTGATGATGAGGGCCCCTCACAGCCGGTTACACATAGCATATTCTACAAGAACGTACAATATGATTTCAGAGCAAAAGGTGTCATACACATACATGTCAGAAACATGGACACTCAGATAAATAATTATAAAAGGACTAGAGTCCCGGTGCACAAAAATTTGTGCACTCGGGGGAGAGGGCGGTCCCCCAGCCCAGCCTGTGCCCTATCGCAGTCTGGGACCCCTCGGGAGATAACAACCTGCTGGCTTAGGCCTGCTCCCTGGTGGCAGAGGGCACGCCCAATACCTAGGTGCAGCCCCTGGTCAGGCACAGAGCAGGGCCGATTGGGGAGTTGGGGCGCCACCCCCTGTCATGCACAGAGCAGGGTGGATCGGGAGGTTGTGATGCCACCCTCAGTCACGCTCAGGGTGGGGCCGATTGGGGGGTTGGGGCACCGCCCGCTGTCACACTCAAGGCAGGGTCGATGGGGAGGTTGCGGCGCCACCCCCTGTCATGCACAGAGCAGGGCCAATCAGGGGGTTGGGGCGCTGCCCCCTGTCACTCCAGAGCAGGGTCGATCAGGGGGTTGGGGTGCCGCCACTGTCACACTCAGGGCAGGGCATATGGAGAGGTTATGGCTCTACCCTGTCACACACAGAGCAGGGCCGTTCAGGGGGTTGGTGCGCTGCACCCTGTCAAACAAAGAGCCGCAGGGCGATCAGGGGATTGGGGAGCTCCCCCCTATCAGGCACAGAGCAGGGCTGATCAGGGGGTTGGTGAGCTCCCCCCTGTGACACACAGAGCCATAGGGTGATCAGGTGGTTGGTGAGCTCCCCCCTGTCACACACAGAGCCGCAGGGCAATCAGGGGATTGGGGAGCTCCCCCCTATCAGGCACAGAGCAGGGCTGATCAGGGGGTTGGGGTGCCTTCCCCTGTCACAAACAGAGCAGGACGGATAGGGAGGTTGTGGCCCTCCCCCTGTCACACACAGAGCCTCAGGGCGATCAGGGGTTTGGGCGCTGCCCCCTGTTACGCTGATCCCGGTGCCGGGAGCCTCGCTGCTCCACTGATCCCGGTGTTGGGAGGCATATTACCCTTTTACTATATAGAATAGAGGCCTGGTGCATGGGTGGGGGCCGGCTGGTTTGCCCTGAAGGGTGTCCTGGATCAGGGTGGAGGTCCCCACTGGGGTGCCTGGCCAGGCTGGCTGAGGGGCTGAGGGCCGTTTTCCGGCTGGCGGGTGACTAAAGCTCCCAACCGCTCCTTTTTTTCCTTTTTCTTTTTTTTTTTCTATTCTGGGCCACCTTTAGCTCTGAGGCCTTGCTGCTGAAAGCAGGTTTCTGGCCTTTACCTTCTGTATTTGATACAATGTTGCGGTCCGGCTGGCTGAAGCCCAGCTTTTGACTGAAAGCCGGTTTCTGGGGTTTTGTTTAGCTTCTATATTTGTTACATAGTTGCTTAGAGTTGCAGCTGAGAGGCCGGCAGGTCAGGCAGGGAACGTTGGAGTTCGCCTTCACTGGAGCAAGCAAGCCTCCCTGTTCGCTTCAGTGCATGGCTGTCGGACGCCATCTTGGCTGACAGTTAATTTGCATAAGGATATGCTGATTAGCCAATGGGAAGGGTAGCGGTCGTACGCTAATTACCATGTTTCTCTTTTATTAGTGTAGATAATTCTGGATTATAAATAGGAATCGTAAGGCTATTTCATGGATATTCTGGACAATAATACCAGACTCAGGAATTCTATCAATCCTCCAGCCTGAAAGAAGTGATTTAGGGAGAGAGGTCCAAGATTTCAGCATAGGAAGACCCTGAACTGACACCTTCCCATGAACACTCAGAATATACACCTACATGAAGAGCATTTCCTCCTAAAAAAAAAATCTGAGGGTTGACTGAACAGCTTCTGCACAACTAATCAGAGAGAGAGACTGCATAGAGAAGGTTGAGAAAGTGTGAGAACTCTTCAGGCTCTGTGGAAACTCTTTGTGATTGGAGGTACCTGTGAGTGCCAATGTTTACATTCTCTTCCACTGATAGCATGGGCAAGAATTCAATTCAAGTGCTGTAGCTCACCCTCAAGGCCACCATAGCATGCCCTAGGCCACTCACCCCATACCCACCCCAGGCTCAGACAGACAAACTGCCATGGCAATGCTGCAGCCATATGCCACTGGCTGTTCCAAACCCAGCCATCCAGCCTACCAGGGTGCCCACGGAGCTGGGCACACTGAGAAAATTGGTCGTGTTTGCCTCAACTGTGGCTAGCCTGCATGTCAGGGAACCCCTCGTACCTCAAGCAACCACTTCAATTCCAGCCAGGCTGCTTAAGCCACACAGCACACACAGACTACACAGAGATCATTCCTACACAAAGCCACTCCATTAAGTTCAGGAGAGGTGACCATTTCATCTAATTCTTAGAAATAAACACAGAAAGTAAAATAAATGAGTGAATACAGAAGACTCGGAGTAAAAGCAAATTGATCTAATACAGAGAAACATACACGAAGAGACAGAAAATATAGGCAGACAAAGGAACAGGTCCCAAATGAAAGAATAGAAGAAATCTCCAGAAAAAGAGCTATATAAGAAACATACAACCTTCAATGAATGAACCAGGAAGAAGCATAAAAACTGAACATATCCGTTACAAGCAAGAAAATTGAAATAGTAATTTAAAAAAAAAAACTCCCAACAAACAAAAGTTCAGGATGAGATAATTTCACAAGTAAAGTCTACTGAACATTTAATTCTGCCGAACAATTAATACCTATCCTTCTGAAAATATTCCAGAGATATTGAAAAGAAAATAACACTCACAAACTCATTCTATGAAAGCCGTCAGCAGTACCCTGATAGCAAAACCAGACAAAAACAATACAAAAAAAAATTTATATGTCTGATAAAAATAGATGTGAATATTTTCAACAAAATATTAGCAAATTGAATTCAACAATATGGTAAAGGATTATACATCATGCTCAAGTGGAATGTATTCTAGCAATGCAAGGTTGGCTCTATATCCACACACAAAAAATCAATGTGATAGACAACAACAAAACCAAGGATAAAAATCATAAGATTATCTTAATAGATACAGACAAAAGTAATTGACAAATCCAACATGCATTCATGATAAAAACTTTCAAAAAAGTGGGTACAGAGAGAATATACATTAACATGATAAAGACCATATATGACCAATAAAACCCACAGCTAATATTGTATTTATGGTGAAAATGTAAAAGCTTTTCTTCTACGATAAAAAAACAACAACACACCAAGTGATGCCCACTATTGCCACCTTTATTCAATATAGTATTTGAAGTCCTAGCTACAGCAATCACAAAAGAAATAGAAATAAAGAGCATTTATATTGGACATGAAGAAGAAAAACTGTCACCATTTGCAGATGACATGATACTGTATCTAGAGGATCCTAAAGTTTCCACACAGAAGCTACTAGAACTGATAAATGAATTAAGTAAAGTAGCAGGATACAAAATAAATATCCAGAAATCAGTCAACAAGTAAAAAGTGTTTTCAAGAAGGTGGAGAAAAGGGAACTCCTGTACATGGAGTAAGTTTGTAAATTGGTGGAAAACAGTATGGAGGTTCCTCAAAAAATGAAAAATAGCATACAATCCAGCAATTCCACTTCTGGGCATTTATCAGAGGTAAACAAAAACACTAATTTGAAAAGATATATACACCCCCATGTTCATTACTGCATTTACTATAATAACCAAGATATGGAAGCAATCTTGGTGTCCATCAATAGATAAATGGGTAAAATCCATGAGGTCTATGCACACCATGGAAAATTACTCACCAATATCAAAGGATTACCTCTTGCTAAATGCAACAACATGGAAGGACCTAGAGGGTATTATGTTAAGTTAAATAATTCAGGCAGAAAAAGACAAATATTATATGATTTTACTTATATGTATAATCTACAAAACAAACAAAAAAGCAGAAATAGACGTATAGATACAAATTATATTCTAACTAGTGGCCCACTGCACAAATTCATGCACATTGAAAGGAAATCAATTAGAAGAAATATTTTAATATTGCTATTCGCCCTTTCTCTATATTAGAAGTGTCAACCAAATTCACAATCGACAATGACATCTAGAAACACATGCGTGTGATTGGCACTAGCATATACTGCACATGCATTAGTCAACTTAGACTTTTATATATATAGAATAAACTTGCTTAATTAGACCTGCTTTCTGATGTAGCTAAACTTCTTCCAGCCCAGTGAAGCACCCCAACTTCTCTTTCAGGTAATTGTCAGCAACACAGCAGTAAATATCAACATGAAGCAGATTATTATTGTAGATCACACAGGGAGAAGAAAGGATAAAATATTTAACTGCAGCAGTGTTTGACTATATTCTGTGCAGTGAGAAAACCTGAACTCATTTCCAAGTTTCACCATTTCTTATTTCTTTTCAGTCGGGTTAACTTTCTAAACTTTCTAAATCTCTGTTTTTCGGCTAATGAAAAGGAAATAGGATGCTACCAAGTCTCCTATCTACCTACTCCAGGACTTCTGTGAAGGTCAAATGAGATTAGACAAGGGTGAAATGTTTGCACCTGGCTATGAAGCAAGTCATGTTCCCGGGCAGAAGAAACTTCAAGGTGGCTAGTCGCTAGGGAGAGGAAGCCAGGCATTGCTACATGACCTCATTACCCATACAGTTGGACACTTAGCATATAGACTTTTGTATATATAGATGATTGCCAGAAGGGGAGGGGTTGGTAAAGGAGGAAAAGAAGAAGAGGAATAAGAGGTACAAACTTCTAGTTATAAAATAAATGAATAACAGGAGTTCCATGTACAGCATAAGGAATATTGTCAATAACACTTATCATAACTTTGTGCAGTGAGATGGTTACTAGACTTACCACATAGTAAATATATAAATGTCAAATTACTACATTGCACACCTGATACAAATATAATATAGTATGCCAAATATACTTCAATAAATTATATTAATGATTTAAGGGGAAAGTTTGGGAGAATCTGACAAAAGTTAAGATGAGATATAAATTATTATAGAGATGATAAAAAAGATATAGAGTCATTCTAATCATAATGAACTTTTTCTTAGTATTCATAGTCAACGAAATAAAATACTAATGAATATACTACAGTAATTCTCCAGAAAACCTGACAAGCATAAATGCAAGTAATTTAGTAGAACTACAATCTCTATATATAAAAGTCTAATATGCAAAGTGTCCCCTTGGGAGTTTGACCTGGAGTTCGATTGCTCACTATGACCACCAGCGGATGGTGCAGAATGAAGGCAGGCCCTGGCTGGCAGCCAGAAGGAATGCCTCAACCAGCAGCTGAAAGACTGATCAGCCCTGATCACTGGCCAGGTCTAGGGACCCTACCCATGCATGACTTTCAAGCACCAGGCCTCTAGTTGATAGATAAATCAATAAACAATCAATACACATAATGGTATATTATGTGTTATGTGCTGTGTGTCAGCTCTGACTCCTGAGGACCTTATGAATGAGTGATGTCCACAAAATCCTAGTTTTAACAGCCCTCTCAACTCTTTTAGACTCATGCTTATGGCTTCTTTTATGGAGTCAATGCATCTCATATTTGATCATCCTCTTTCCTCCTACCTTCTATTTTTCCCAGCATTATCTTTTTCAGTGAATCCTGCCTTCTCATGATGTCCCTGAAAAATGAAAGTATCAGTTTAGTGATTTTTACCTCCTGCAATATTTCAGGATTAATTTGCTCTAGGACCCACTTGTCTTTCTGGTGGCTCAGGGTATCTGTAGATGAACATTACCAAGCCTTAAAATTGAAGGAAATTCTAACACCTGCTATAACATAGCTGAATCTTAAGGACATTTTGCTAAGTGAAATAGGCCACAGACAAAAACACAAATACTGCATGATTCCACTTATGTAAGGGATTTAGACTAGTCAAATTCATAGAAACAGAAAGAATGATGGTTGTCAGGGACTGTTAAAATGGCAAGTGGAGAATTACAGTTTAAGAAATATACAGTAAAAATTTACAAGATGAAAAAGTTCTGGAGATGAATTATGCAACAATAAGAATATATACACCACTGCACTGTACACTTAGAAATGGATAAGATGGTAAGTATATTATGTGTATTTTAACACAATTTAAAATAACAAGAACTATACTAATAATTCCTTATGATACTTAATTTTCTCTTTGGCTGTTTGTAGCAATCCCTTCAATAGTGTTCACTATGCTATTGTCTTTTGTAATGGAAAAAATTCTTCCTTCACAGGAAATGGAAGAGTTTGTCCAGAGCTCTGGAGAAAATGGTATCGTGGTGTTTTCCCTGGGGTCGATGGTCACTAACATGACAGAAGAAAGAGCCAATGTGATTGCATCAGCCCTTGCCCAGGTTCCTCAAAAGGTTAGATAAACTACCTTAGAGCAGAAAACTAATGAGTGTGTTAAACTCTATAAAATGTCTGGTTAAAGAAATTTCTACATGAAAGGTAAACTATTAGGGTAGCTCCAATTATCTCAGATAACAATTTGAAAAACAAAATACACATGTCAGGTGCTAAAGTAGTACAGAGGTTGTTTTTGATGGACAATAACTTTGGAATTAACATTCTGGTCACAAAGAAGTATATTTCAAAAATACAGTGTGAATTTTTGTTTGATAATAGTATTATAGGGCAGGAACAGATATCACCAAATCCTATCCTGTCATTTGCTTCATTTCCTTGCAGGATTCCTGGAGTACTGAACACACTACCAATGTTCTCAGAATAGAGTTAAATTTTAACATTAACCAGGGAATAACAATCTGAAAGGCATCATACAGTTTAGACTTGCCAGGTAATCCAGTAGGACATTTTGCTAAGTGAAATAGGCCACAGACTAAAACACAAATACTGCATGATTCCACTTACGTAAGGGATTTAGACTAGTCAAATTCATAGAAACAGAAAGAAGAATGATAGTTGTCAGGGACTGTTAAAATGGCAAGTGGAGAATTACACTCCTACTTTCCCTGGATTTTGGATTAGGCCTATTCAGTTGCAAGCTGATATTCAGAGTAAGGATGTCTAGGACTCACCAAGCTGTATCCAGGTACCTAATCCAGAAATAATGATTTAGAGAAAGAGAAAAAATGGCCTGTAAAAAGAAAAGAGAATCTCCCTGGTGGACTGGGCCCTGCTAAATTCTGAAGCAGGAAGACATAAAAGAAAGGGTGTAGGTGGGTCCAGCCCTCAAGGTGACCCAGTGTTTTATAAAATGTGGCCCCAAAACAACCCATCAGAATAATAATTTTGATAGAGGAGGAGGAGGAGGAATATGAGGAGATAAAAAAGAGTCAGCCAGAAGCAAGCCTAGCTTGGGACAGTTTCAGCTGCTCCTCCTTCTCCATAAATTATGGTAGTGAATTATTCTAATACATAAAATACACTTGAAGTCTCTGGATAATTGTGAACTACTTTTAGTTTCCCAACTAATGTAGCTTCCTCCTTATCACCTATGCAAATTTGCTGAGAACTTAAAGTAACTTTAACACTCACATAGCAAAAAGATGTTAACCATTTATAAACTAGAATCCAGCTTACTGGTGGACTTATAAATTGCTTGGCTATTTATAACTAACTAGTGGCTCAGTGCACGAAATTCATGCACTGGTGGGGGGGTGTCCCTCAGCTGACCTGCACCTTCTCCAATCTGGGACCCCTCGGGGGATGTCCGACTGCCGGTTTAGGCCTTATCCCACCTAAACCAGCAGTCGGACATCACTCTCGCAATCCGGGACTGCTGGCTCCTAACCGCTCACCTGCCTCCTGCCTGATCTCCCCTAACCACTCTGCCTGCCAGCCTGATCACCCCAAACTGTGCCCCACTGCTGGCCTGATCGCCCCCAACTGCCCCCCCCCCACCAGCCGGCTTGCCCCCAACTGCCCTCCCCTCCTGGACTGATTGCCCCGCCAACCATGGCTTTGTCCAGAAGGTCTCCTGGAAGGTCTCCCGGTCTATTTAGCATATTACCCTTTTATCAGTAGGGAGAGGGGGAGAGAGAAACATCAATTATAAAGAATCATGGATCGGCTGCTTCCTGCACACCCCCTACTGGGGATAGAGCCTGTAACCCAGGCATGTGCACTTGACCAGAATTGAACTCGGGACCCTGCAGTCTGCAGGCTGATGCTCTATCCACTGAGCCAAACCAGCCAGGGCACCACCAGTCACTTTTAGAACGTTGTATTGCTTCTAGAAGAAACCCCGTGCCACCTTCCCCATCTAGCTGCCTGCCCCACCCAGCCATCGGCACACTGCTGTTTCAGACATTTCATGGGAATGGGACCATACACAATGGGCGTTTTGTGACCGGCTGCCTCCCTTGGGTGTATACCTTGGAGTGGCGGGTTGCAGGGTCCTATGTGACTGATATTGATCATTTGAGGAGCGGCTGCACCATTTCCATTCCGACAGCAGGGTGTGAGGGCCTGGATTTGTCCTCATTCTCGCCAACACTTGCTATCATGTAACTTTTGGTTCTAGCCTCCAAGGTAACCTCAGGTCCCCCCGAAGCATTGCTCTCTAGAGCAACAATCTATGCTTTTCAATTCAGTTTTATAAGTGGAAGTTGTTTGAAATGTCTGCACAAACATCCCTATTGGTAAGTTCTCGCTGCTCAGGATCTGCTGTGACACAGCTTGCAGGAGCTAAGTCTGTCCCAACCTCACCCCCCTGCTGCCTTGTCCTGTCTGGTACTGGGGAGGGCCCTGGGGAGGGCGCTGAGGGCACCAGCCAACCCTCTTCGGGGCTGGCCACAGGCTGCATTGGGCTTTGGGAGCCGAGGGAGGAAGAGCAAGGTTCAGGAGGAGCTTTGGGGCCCTGCCTGTAGCGGTGACTGTGCTGCTCCCTGCAGGCCGAATTGAGCGGTGCCCTGGGGGGCGGGGGCGGGGCGCGCCTTCTCTGAAGGAAGCCTTGGGAGCCCAGGAGCTCCTGAGTGCCCGTCTGTGGGCTCCACTGCACCCAGCGTCCTGGCTTCTACACCTCAGAAGGCAAAGGTCCGATCAGCAAAAATGAAAACTTCAGAGAGGTGACGTGGGCTCCACCTCAGAGGGGCTCACACATGGTTCACGGTCCCACATGGGACTGCAGACACCAGTGGGTGTGGGCAGCGGCCACGTGGCCCCGGCATGGCCCTCTGGCAGGGCCTGAGTGCAAGGAGGAGCTGGAGCTTCTTTGGGAGAGAAAGTCCACGGGGCTGAAGGCTCCCTCTTCAAACACTGATTGCTGGTCACGGTCTGGCCCACAACTCCCATCCACTGGGCCCTCCTCACGGAGTAAAGGGCGCCAGGCGAGGCCTCTTCTTGGCCATCCCAATGGACCCGTCGGCTCTCCTGAGTCTGTGGGGGCACATTGTGGGGCTCCCCGCTGGGCAGTGCAGTCACAGCTGCAGCCCTGAGGCCAGGCTCTGGGCTCGGAGCTGGGGTCCCCAGTGCCGCAGCCCCCTGATCTGTAGCCCCCCCACCCACACACCCCCAACCACAGCCCCCCGATCTGCAGCCCCCTGATATGCAACTTCCCCCAATCTGCAGTCCCCCCATCCACAGCCCTCCTGATCTGCAGCCCCGTGTGCAGTAACTCTGGGCTCATTGTGAATGCGTCCTTATTCCAGGCCCAAGGGTGTGCTGGTGCTCCGGGGCTGGCGAGGCTGGGAGCCTGTGGCTGCTCTGGTCCCTGCTGTTTGGTCTTCCCCTTACAGCATCCAGGTTAATTTGCATGTTTCTCTATTATATATATAGATTAACCATATTAATCAATGCTGTCAGTGAACTGTACCATTTTTTGAAATATTAACAGTCAGATGAATTAAATTTACCATCATCATCATATTTGATCTTTTCAACAGGCAAACTATTATTTATAAAGTGCCAATGGCTTTTCTTTTCTACATTTTAAGAAAATTTTCAATCCTAGCTAGAGTGATAACACAGGATTTGGGTAAAAATTACCACTTGGAAGTGGTGATTAATAAGTAGAAAACTAAAAGAAGCTAAACATACTCACTAAGCAGACATTATTTATTATTATTAATAAACTTATATACCAGAATGATTTAATTCTCATAAATAGCTGATTACATTGATTTTTTAAAGCAAATGATGTAAAACTCTAAGATACTTTATGTAATTAGTGAATATAAGTAAACCACTTCCCCATCATTCAAAAAGAAATAAACAGGTTAACATTAAATCTAGATGGTGAGAGCTACTATAATAAATAATTAAAATAAAAGTCTAGGCTATTAATTTACTGTGTTTTGCACTACAATTATATGACTACCTAAAAATTTTTATATGCTTGAATTGGTCATTGATAATCCCATTTGTCTAACCCCAAAGTGTGAAACATCATGATTGCACTCATACCTGACTGAATATAAAAATAAGTAACATGCAATACGAGTACCTATGCCCCTTACAGCAGTGTTTTATTGGTTCTCATTATCAACATGTCTTGTCCTCATTCCCTTACCTGTAATATGTGAGGGGTTTAACTGGATGTCTCCTAACCTATTTAGAATTCTAACATGATATAACTCTGCAGTTTGACTCAAGTAATACATTACCTTCTTTACCCTAACAGGTTATATGGAGATATGATGGCAAAAAACCAGATACCTTAGGGCCAAATACCCGGCTCTATAAATGGATCCCCCAGAATGACCTTCTTGGTAAGATTCTGGGAAACCCTGAAATCAGAATCAAGTCAACCAGAATGATAAGCAGTTCACTAGGATAAAAGTGTATTCAACATTTGTTACTGAAAACCTCAAAAATAAAAATGAACTTCCCAATATTTATTTCCTAGTCCTAGGGGGAAAGGATAAGCTGTAACAGTTGACATCTTATCTTACATAGTCACGTTCCTTATGGCCACAAACAAAAGATCTTTAGTTCATGTGTAATTCCTCTCAGAGAGAATAGCTCAATTGTCACTCTCCCTCCTAATTCTCTCCTTACACCAATGGTTTAATCCACGGTAAGGGTGTACAGGTGCCCATGAAAAATATCAGCTCCTCTTTTATTACCAATAACTCTCCATTATCCATTGGGGAAAAAATTAATATCTCTTTCTGAAGTAAGAACATATTTCATTATAATGTGTAGATTTTCCTTCCTCTGATTCTGGTGCCAACACCATCCCATTGTCTGTTGCCTTGACATCTACATATCACACTCTGACTTCACTATTTTATTAAGAGAATATATTTCAACATGCACCACCACTTTTTTTTTTTTTAGCATACACTTTTTAAAATCCAGAATATTCTCTTTCCATTTGTCCACTGGCAACTTGTATTCATTTCAAGTCAAAAGAAACACACTAATCTTCTATGTAAGCCTTCACTGTCCCTCCAGCAGACTTATGTTTCTCTTCCTATGAGTTCTGAAAAACATTTTAATACAGTCTGAAGTGTAGACCAATCTGTTACTAAATATATTGTCTCTGTCAGTGCCTTTATTGCCCAACTCTCATTTTATTTCCAAGACTTATAATTCATAATTTGCTGAAATTCACCCAATCCTAGGTCATCCAAAAACCAAAGCCTTTATAACTCATGGTGGAACCAATGGCATCTATGAGGCGATCTACCATGGGATCCCTATGGTGGGCCTTCCTATGTTTGCGGATCAACCTGATAACATTGTTCACATGAAGACCAAGGGAGCAGCTATCAGTTTGGACTTCAACACTATTTCAAGTACAGATTTGCTCAATGCATTGAAGACTGTCATTAATGACCCTTCGTAAGTATCACATATTTTTTATAGATAGTACTAATACATAGATTAGTTTGTCAATAGTGCATCTTAATTTCATCCCAATTTTAAGAGGCTAATTTTGACATTATTAACATGAGTTAACCCATCCTAATCTACTTTTATTTTTGACCACACATTTACTTCAAAGTTGCGTTTTAATCTCATGTATTTAATGGGGAGCCATCTAGTGCAACAATTTTCTCCTCCAATAATATAAAGTTATGTAGGTAATTATAAGGACACATTTTTTAAAAAATATGATAAAATACATAGTAGGGAGAGTAATCAACTAGAAGAAAAAATCATAAATTCTTTACCTAAATAAATTCAATACCTAAAATTTCTGAAACTATAAATATCTTTACACTCAAAAACTTATTTTACTGTAATCACTTAAACAGATTTTATGAAATATTATTTACATACCTTAAAATTCACATGTTAAAATTGTATAATTCAAATATACATAGTATGCTTACAAAGCTATGAAACTATCACCATAATATAAACTTAGGGCATTTTTGTCATCCCAAAAAGACATATCATATGTCTTAGAAGTCACTTCCCATCTCCCTCACCCAAACAACCATTGATCAACTTTCTTTCTCTATAGATTAGTCCTTCTGGACATTTCATAATAATAGATTCATACAATATATGATCTTTTGGAACTGGCTTCTTTAACATGGCATAATGTTTTTTTGTGTATATTGTTTAAATATATTTTTATTGATTTCAGAAAGGAAGGGAGAGGGAGATAGAGATAGAAACATCCTATATAATAAGAGGCTAATATGCAAATCAACCAAACGCCAGAACAACCAGTTGCTATGATGTGCACTAACCACCAGGGACAGACACTCAACGCAGGAACTGCCCTCTGGTGGTCAGTGTGCTCCCCCTGTGGGCCAACCTTACGGTTGGTGAGCACAGCGGCAGTGGTGGGAGCTTCTCCCACCTCCACAGCAGCACTATGGATGTCCGACTGCTGGTTTAGGCCCGCTCCACATGGGGAGTGGGCCTAAGCCAGCAGTCAGACATCCCCCAAAGGGCTCCCAGACTGAGAGCGGGTGCAGGCCGGGGTGAGGGACCCTACCCAACTGCACAAATTTTGTGCACTGGGCCTCTAGTCAATAATGAGAGAGAAACATTGATCAGCTGCTTCTTGCACACCCCACACCGGGGATTGAGCCAGCAACCCGGGCATGTGCCCTGACTCAGAATCAAATGGTGACCTCCTGGTTCATGGGTCAAGGCTCAACCACTTAGCCATGCTGACCAGTCAATAAAAATATTTTTTTAATTAAAAAAATACTACTTTGAATGGGAATGATTGGCTTAAGGAAATTAACTTTCTTTCAATGTTGATATCTTTGTGTTTCTCCTTTAGATATAAGGAGAACACTATGAAGTTATCAAGAATTCATCATGACCAGCCTATGAAACCTCTAGATCGAACAGTCTTCTGGATTGAGTTTGTCATGCGCCACAAAGGAGCCAAACACCTGCGGCCAGCCGCGCATGACCTCACCTGGTTCCAGTACCACTCTTTGGATGTGATTGGATTCCTGCTGGCCTGTGTGGCAACTGCTACATTTGTAATCACAAAATGTGTTCTGTTTTGTTGCCGGAAGTTTTTTAAAACAGGAAAGAAGAAAAAAAGAGAGTAGTTGTTATGGAGGCCTAAAGCTGATATACCTTGTAGATAGGACTCCTCCACTTTATTCCACCAAGAAGTTGCGATGTAAGGGTCACTATCTCCTGTGACAACCTTACTTTTCACAATTTAGCTTCTCAGATCCAAATTTGTTTTTAAGTGACTACCTGGTTAAGAGTTATAAATATGTCATGCCAAACATAAAAACTTATAAAAAGTAAACCAAAAATAAAGCCATATGAATATATTTTTAAATTTGTTATTCTAATTGTAAAGTTATACCAAAATACTAGCTTAATTATGTTTCAAACATTACACATGAACACAAGAACATTAAGTAGTCTATTCACATATTAATATTACTTTGCAAATACTCGGAATATTTTAATATTATTTTGGTGCAAAAATCTGTAGTTTTTCGTTTGCTAAACAAAACTATTCAAAAGTTAGAATTGTACAAATTAATTCATCCTTCTGTTTCATTATGGGAGACCACCAATGCTCCTTTGTTTTATGGTACATCCAGCCTCAGCATCACTTCTTACCTACAGACATGGAAGTCATTTGCTTTCATCCAGTTTAAGTTAATTTATCATCAAAACTTAAATGGATTGAGAAATATAACAATAACTAATTGCTTCCTATTGTACACTGAGCTATTTATGAAAGACTTTGGTTTCAGTAGCTAATTTTGTTTACCTAACAGCCCTCTAAAAAGATTCACTGGTTTTTTTCACTCTCCTTTTAGTCTTTGATAATGGGTATATGGTTCCAATTATAAGTTTGATAATGTAGAATCCATACTCTAAAGCAGTGATTCCCAAAGTGGGTGCTACCGCCCCCTGGTGGGCGCTGCAGCAATCCAGGGGGGCGGTGATGGCCACAGGTGCATTTGTTTTAACTTTTTTTGTATTACCTTTCTATTCTGAGTTCAATAAATAGTTTCATAATTTCAAACTTCAATGTTTCTAATTTACACCTTTCTTTACTATATTTTACGAAAAAGGTAGAAACATTAATACATATATCTTTCTGTTTAATTGCTATTAAAATTTTTTAAAAAATTAATTTCCAGGGGGCTCTGAGTAATATTTTTTGTGGAAAGGGGGCAGTAGGCCAAATAAGTTTGGGAACCACTGCTCTAAAGGAACTTATTGAATTTTCATTCTCTCCAAATATACGTGTACATATATATGCCCACTTCTTGTAAAACAAGGCACAGAATCACTTAGCTACTTACAGACACAGGAACAATTCAATGTGTTTGTTGAAGGCAGTTGAAATAGTGATTATTTCATACTAGGGTCCGAGTGCACGAATTCCTGCACCTTGAAAGGAGCTGTGGGCTCTAAGGCTGCAGTGGGCACAGAGGCGAGTCTTGGCCCATCCTCCATGCCCCAGCCTGGTCCCTCAAGCTGCAGCTCCCAGTCTTCTCTCTGCCAGTATCCCCGCTCTCACCACCCCGCTTCCAAGTGCTGACAGCGTGGAGTGATCAGGGCCAGCGCCAGGTGCCACCAGCAGGTGTAAGTACCAGACAGGACCAGCACATGGGAGCAAAGAATTTTCAGTAACCACCAGAGGCTCACCCCAATGACAGCAACCAGCACCCCGCCTTAGTCTTGTGCCCCCACTAAGCTTCTACACCATCCCGCAGTGGCCAACGCCCTTTTGATCTATTTGCATATTAGCCTTTTATTATATAGGATAACTCATACTATATCAGTGTGTCATTAATTCTTTCTTTCCTCACAAGTCTGTTGTTCCATCCCTCCCATTAACCTTATATAAAAGCATTACAACCTTCAGCATGACAAAATAAATATACAATCATCTCTTTTTTTTTAATCTAAGCACACTATGACTGACCATTATAAATAGCAATGCAAAGAATACAAAAATCATGAAAATTTTATGGAAATAGGAAAATCAAGTCACAAGGATTCTCAAGGCTGTCCTAAAACATACACACCAGGATTGCAGGGGTCCAGATAAGAAAATAATTCCTGACTTTATTGGTCAAGAAGACAATCGTCAGAGTCTCATAGTAAATATTGTCCAACCTAAGGCATGAATTCATTTTAGAAACAAATGAAAACTTTATTGCTGGGGAATTACAGGGCACATTTCTCACTGAATTTCCATAGAACTCTTCTAAATATTTGAAATCATTTCAAAGGAAAAACAGAAATAACACATTGTCATTGTAGGTAATAATGTTAATCATGCATATAAGCTGAATTTTCCTCAGATCTACTCGGTAACACGTATAACTGATAAAGGTTGGTAATTATTGTAGAGTGAGAAACCTTACAAAACACAAACAGAAAAAGACAAACATTCCGGGATGGAAATACATGGAGGATATGAACAGGCACTTCACAGAAGTAGAAATGGCCAATAACATATCAAGGATGGCAATGGCCTGATTTCAGGTAAAGGTAAACTGAGTCAGTAAATTGTTACCCACGGAATATTTACCAAGCATAGGAATCTATGCGGGAAGAGGCCGCCTTGGCTGCCAGAAAGTACTCACTTGAGGGCCCAAGCTGCCCGTGGGGGAGGAGGCGCTAAGTCCCTGGACACAGAGGCTGGCAGCGGCCTTCCAGCACAGCAGGAGCCAGAGCAGCTGCTTCCTGGGCCGCCTGGCGCCCAAACCTCCAGGTCCCCAGGTGAGACTCCCTGCTCAGCAGGCTGTAGTGCTTCTGAGCTGGGCGAGCACCCACAGCTGCAGCCGACAATGGCGTCCTTGCTAGTCCTTGGCTGCAGTGGGCTCCACTGCCCATTGCTCTGCAGCCGGCAGCAGCCTGTGCAGGCGGCCTTGGCCTTGTGGACTACGACGCAGTAGAAAGCAGCTAATTGGTCCGCTAGGCACTGTGTGACCCATGAGTCCTCCAGGCCAGGGTCTTAACAGGGGAGTGAGGAGGGTTGCGGGGGGCACCTCCCAGCACCTGCTCTTGCGCCTGCACCTGCGCCTGCTTGGTTCTGCCTGGAGCTGGTGCCCCATGATCCCCCCCTGACGTCAGCCACGCCCTCCAGACCCAGGTTGCTCCCTGGCCAGCTGCCGGTTGCTCAGACAACGTGCCCATTTGCTACCTGGTCAAGATGCCTCCCTCAGGGCTGGTGCGGGCCCACCAGCCTCTCGTGTTGGCCAGCGTCACATGTTTCAAGGGCCAAAACGCAATCTACCACTATGACACTGGGCCTTGCCATGGCTGGGTCTTCGCTCTGCTCCCTCCAGCTGCGCGGATGGCAGGGTGCTGGGTCCTACCCGGGGTCCTGGCTGCCTGCAGAGGCCAAAAGTGTTGAAGATCGCTGCAGGGCTGGGCCTCTCGGACAGTGGCAGCCTGTTGCCCTTGGAAGCCTTCAGACTTGCAAAACTTGGAGCAAAGCCTTCCCTGGCTTCTCAGCCCCTGTAAGCGGCACTTCCTGCAGTTGCTGAGCCCAGGAGATCAAGTATTTGTCACCGACTAAACCACAATAAGCGATTTCCGGATTCTTGGTCACCCCACTCCGAGAGGCCTCAAGTGGAGGTGGGCATGTGTTGTGGGCCTCATGCCCTACACATCCCTTTGAAACGTTTGGAACTAAGAGATGCAGAGAGCACAAAACCCTTAGGACAGGCAATCCCAGAAAGCTGTGAAGATACTGCTGTCTTTGTCAGCAGCCCAAGAGTTAGACTCCTTAACAGTCCAGCATGTTATGGGGCCTCGTGGCACATTAGCAGTGGCTGCCTGCAGTCTTCCCCGAGTGGCTCAGTCTCTGCAGAGAAGTTTTTTCACCGCATCCATCGCCTACCAAACTGAAGGCGTCTGCAGGACACGGAGCTACCTGCCATCCAGACGGGATGAGTGGGTTTGGAGGCTTTTCAGCTCTTTCCTTGTTCATCTCCCCCACCAAGGAAGGCAGGACCCATTTGGCCAAGGGCAGTCTGCATCTTCCCTTCTAAGGAATTGGATTTTTTGTCTCTGGTGCACATAAGGTACAATCTTCCTGACACCACCATGTGGATTTTTAGCCTGTAAGTCTGAAAGGACCACAAGCTCTTCTGCAGCTCTTTACTAGCATCTGCCAAACCCCATGGACTGATTTGAATACTTATTTTCCCTGAGCCATTTTCCATCCCACCTCACTGTCCTGCCTTCCACCACTCTTGGATGAATGGATGTTGCAATTCTAGGTGTTGTAATTAGTGGACCTGTTATTTTTGTTGTTTTCTGTGCGGCACAAATATTGGATGTGGGAGGTAAAGAAGCACCTCAGTTTTTCCTGGTCACTGCCTTTATAGCCATGACTATCTTGTTTCTTGTCACTCAGGTTAGGTTTTGGTCTCTTGCTCCACTGCAAAAAAATAACACAAAATAAATCCTGAAGACATGGAACAGGAGGAAAGACCACACAGCCATATCTGCAGGGTTTTGAGGAGTGATTTTTTTCCCCTTGAAGGGAAAAAGCTTTTTCAACTGGTACATTTGAAGTTGCCCAACTACAAGAGGTACCATTTGGGATGAGTGCTACTGCAATACAAAATGCTCAGCTGAAACTTATTGGTCTACAACTTACTGTTGGCCACCATCAAATCTGTCTGGGGTTTCAAGGGAATATTGGGTGCTGCAAATAGGAGCCAAAGGGGTAAATTTATTAAATCCATTAAACCTGTGATTGGTTACTGTTTTCTTGCAACTTTAAAGAAACTAAAAATGGGGGAATGGGCAGATGTCAAAACACTTGTCCAATTTTATATTTTGAAATATATTTTTATTTATTTCAGAGAGGAAGGGAAAGAGAGAGATAGAAACGACATTGGTCGGCAGCCTCCTACACATCCCTTAATGGGGATTGAGCCTATAACCCAGGCATGTGCCTTTGACCTGAAGTAAACTTGATACCTTTAGTCCATAGGCTAATGCTCTATCCATGGAGCCAAACCAGCTAGGGCACTTGTCCAATTTTAAAATGTCACAATTAAACATGAGCTAGTTTCAATCAATCTATCCATCAATCAATAAATATTGTGTGTGTATCTTCATGAGGAATCTAATAACTATGACAAGTACAGTATGACATGTCTTTGTGTCATCATCATTGCCTAATTAGTCATCTACCTTTTGCATTTTCCACTTGTGCTCCAAATGCTCTGACTGTTTTTACTTTCAGGTGGAGGATTTATATTTTAGCTTCCTGACTGATTTCTCTTTGGACATAAGCATGAGCCATGGTAAAAGGGATCAGCCATTTGAAAAGAAAAGGACATACAGAAAGCCAAGAGACATATGAAAACATGCTCAAAGTCACTAATCATCTGAGAGATGCAAATCAAAACAACAATGAGGTATCATCTCACACCTTCCAGAAATGGCTATCATCAACAAATCAACAAACAACAAGTGCTAGAGAGGATGCAGAGAAAAAGGAATGCAGTGGAAAACAGTATGGTGTTTCCTCAAAAAAATTAAAAATGGAACTGCCATTTGACCCAGAAACACCAATCAGAAAGGATCTATGCATCCCTATGATCATAGCAGCACAACTTACCATAGCTAAGATTTGGAAACAGCCTAAATGCCCATCAGCAGATGAGTGGATTAAGAAACTGTGGTACATCTACACAATGGAATACTACACTGCTGTAAAAAAGAAGGAATTCTTACCATTTTCAACAGCATGGATGGTACTAGAGAGCATTATGCTAAGTGAAATAAGCCAATCAGTGAAAGATAAATACACATGATCTCACTCATTTGTGGAATATAAATAATATTATAAACTGATGAGCAAAAATAGATACAGAGGCAAAGAAGCATCGAACAGACTGTCAAACTACAGCTGGAAGGCAGGGGAGGGTGTGGGGAGTAAGAGATCAACTTGTATGCATGCATATAAGCATAACCAATGGACGGAAGACACTAGGGGTGGGGGTGAGGGCATGTGCCAGGCTGTAGGGGAGGCCGGGAGGAAATCAATGTGGGGGAAAAAAGGAGACATATGCACTACTATTTGTAATACTTTAAACAATAAAATTAAATTTGAAAAAAGATAAAAGAATCATGTTCCCACCAGGATGCCTATGAAGTAATTTCAGTTCTGCTGCTGCTACAGCTGAGTGGTCACTTCAGCCCTGGGAGTTGTGGAAAGGTGCCGGTGTGGCCCACAGAATACAGCCACTGGATTAACATGAAGACCATCCTGGATGCACTTGTCCAGAGAGGTCATGAAGTGACTGTTCTGACATCTTCAGCTTCAATTCTTGTTGATCCCAATAAACCATCTGCTAGTCGATTTGAGGTTTTTCCTACATCTTTAACAAAAGATATGGTTTATTTTTTCATGAGGCTGATCAATAAATGGACATATGATCTGCCAAAAGATATGTTGTGACACATATTTCACTAATGCAAGAAATGTTTTGGGAAGGTTCTGACTTTGTTTAAAAGCTCTGTGAAGATGTAGTTTTGAACAAGAAACTTATGACAAAACTACAGGAATCAAGGTTTGATGTCGTTCTTGCAGATCCCGCTGGACCCTGTGGTGAGCTTCTGGCTGAGCTACTTAAAATACCTTTTGTGTACAGTCTCCGCTTCTCTCCTTGCTATAAAATTGAAAAGTATTGTGGAGGACTTCCATTCCCTCCATCCCACGTACCTGTTGTCTTTTCAGAATTAAGTGACCAAATGACATTCATGGAGAGGGTAAAATATATGGTCTATGTGCTCTATTTTGACTTTTGCCTGCAATTGTTCCCAGAAGAAGTGGGGTCAATTTCTGAACGAAGTACTATGTAAGCTATGTTTTTCCTTGGTAGCATGAATTCCTAATTTTCCTAGTGCTTTGGAAGATGAGTTGGTATAAATATTGAGAGGAATTTGTCTTTTATAAGTGAAATGATTAAATATTCTCTAATAATAAAGGCATACTATTCTAATTAGACCGGACAGCCAAATGACCTTCTGGATGTCCTTCCAGATGACCTTCCAGACAAAGTTGGGGGTGCGAGGGCCAAGCCCCTTGCACAAATTTTATGCATCGGGCCTCTAGTAATATATAATGATCTTTTAATCTCACAAACACAGGGAGGGTGTCCCCCCCAAAAAATGTATACAAACTTTTTTCTGATAGCTCAATTGATGTTTCTTTCTTTTCAGATTTATCCCATTGGAGTTAATAATGATTCAAAGTGTGTCTATATTTGTGGGACACCCTATATTACAGAAATGCTTTAATTATAAGGTTAGTTTCAACCCTAGGGCACACTAGTATGGGATACTCCAGGAAGTTAGAGACCCCAAATTGAAGCACTGAGGAGTTCCATCAGCAATCACATACCCATTCTTCTTTGTTTTTTTTGTTATAGGCTTCATTTTTTAGAAGAGTATTAGGTCCACAGCAATATTAAGTAGAGATTTCCCATATATGCCCTGCCTCCTTATTGTCAACATTCCCCAGCAGAGAAGTATATTTGTTACAATTGATGAAAATATACTGAATTATTATTATTATGTAAAGTCCATAGTTTATAATATGGTTCACTCTTGGCATTGTATATTCTGTGATTTTGGGGCAAATTTATAATGTCATGTATCCACCATTATAGTATTGTAAAGAGTAGTTTAACTGCCCTAAAAATCCTCTGGGCAGTGGCTCTGTCCATTTATCCTACATATCAATTTTACTATAATTTTTTCTTCAATAAATGCATTAGAAATTTCACTAAATATTTTCATCAAAGCACAAATGTAAATTGAGGAGTTACATATTTTTAGCACAATGTCTATAGACAATTGGGGAAATTGTTTCCATTTGTTTCTCTTCAGTTTTCTTATTTAAAAATTAAACTCTTTTGCCATACTACCTGAAGGAGTCTTTGACAATGGAGAAATATGAGTCTGTCTAAGATAGGAACCTATAACTCGAAGTTTTTAATGATTACATTGCTTCACTAAGGGCTTATAAATCATCAGTTTTAAAGGCCTAAAATCTGTTGAAGGGTAGATAATCAAATTAAAAGTCTATATTTTTTGAAAACTATATTTCTCCATTACAGACAAAATTAAGGGTGAGCACATCTATTTCCATACTTTATGAAAGCTTTCCTATTTTTTTGGCAAATATTTTTATCTCACATACAAATATTGTTAAGCTCCGAACATGAACCAAATGCAATAGTGGCCATACTCTCATAGATCTCACAACTTACTTGTAAAATCTGGAAATAAGAGAAAAGCTTGCTAAATTGTAGAATCTAGACTGAATATTCTAGGGAAAGGCATTTCTGTATGTATGGTAGGGTTGCTTGACTTAGGAGTTGAAATCACTGATAACATTTGCATTCATTAATTTTGAAGCTTTACAGAATAAACAAATGCATACTTAATTCTTTAGTGCTTAAATAAATGTTTATGATTCAGAATGTACTGATGTGATATTAGAGATAAAAGTCTATATAAATAATGTGTGTGTGCATATACTGTATTTTCAAGCCAATCACTTTTATTTGTATTTTTTATTTGTATTTATTTTTTTAAATATGTTTTTATTAATTTCAAAGAGAGAGGATGGACAGAGAGAGAGAAAAATATTGATATGAGAGAGCAACATTGATCAGTTGCCTCTTGTGCAGGGACATGTGTTCTCACCGGGAATCTAATAGGAACCTTTCAGAGCACAGTACGACCCTCAACCAACTGAGCCACACTGGCCAGGGCTAAGACAATCACTTTTTTTAAAATAATTTTTTCTTTAATTTTATTAACATAAATATTGTGCAAGCATATATGGTACAAGGGGTCATAAGAAAATTTTCTTTTTTTTAATTCTTTATTGTTTAAAGTATTACATATGTCTCCCTTTTCCCGCATTAACCTCTCCCCGGCCACCCCAACCCTCAGAACATGCCCTCACCCCTCCTAGTGTCTGTGTCCATTGGTTATGCTTATATGCATGCATACAAATCCTTTGGTTGATCTCTACTTTCCCCCACCCCCCAACCCTCACCTTCCCTTCTGAAGTTTGATCGTCTGTTCAAAGCTTCTCTGTCTCTGGATCTATTTTTGTTCATCAGTTTATGTTGTTCATTATATTCCACAAATGAGTGAAATCATGTGATATTTATCTTTCTCCAACTGACTTATTTCACTTGGCATAATGCTCTCCAGATCCATCCATGCTGTTGCAAATGGTAAGAGTTCTTTCTTTTTTACAGCAGCGTAGTATTCCATTGTGTAGATGTACCACCATTTTTAAATTCACTCATCTGCTGATGGGCACTTAGGCTGTTTCCAAATCTTAGCTATCATAAAATGAACATAGGGGTTCATATGTCCTTTCTGATTGGTGTTGTTGATTTCTTGGGATATAATCCTAGAAGTGGTATTACTGGGGCAAATGGGAGTGCCATTTTAATTTTTTGAGGAAACGCCATGCTGTTTTCCACGGTGGTTGCACCAGTCTGCATTCCCACCAGCAGTTCATGAGGGTTCCTTTTTCTCCACATCCTTGCCAGCACTTGTCGTTTGTGGATTTGTTGATGATAGCCATCCTGACAGGTATCTCATTGTTTTGATTTGCATCTCTTGGATGATTGGTGACTTTGAGCATGTTTTCATATATCTCCTGGCCTTCCATATGTCCTCTTTCAAAAAGTGTCTATTTAAGTCCTTTGCCTATTATATGATTGGATTGTTTATCTTCCTTTTGTTAAGATATATGAGTTCCATATAAATTTTGGAGATTGGCCCTTATAGGATATGACATTGGCAAATATGTTCTTCCATGCAGTGGGCTTTCTTGTTGTTTTGTTGATGGTTTCTTTTGCTGTGCAGAAAGCTTTTTATTTTTGTTTGTTTTCTTCTTAGTTTTCATTGCCATAGGAGCTGTATTGGTAAAGATATTCCTATGACCTATCTGATATTTTGCTGCCTATGTATTCTTCTAATATTTTTATGGTTTTATGTGTTTTTTTCTCTTTTTGCTTTTTCCCCTTCAGGAAGACCCACTACATTATTCAAGTTAATGAAAAGCAGAAATATGGTTTATTCGAACCTATTGGGATTTTGAATTCCCTCGCCCACTCTTGCCACATTTTGAATTTGTTGGAGGCCTCCACTGCAAACCTGCTAAGCCTCTGCCGAAGGTAAACCTATTCATGTTTTTTCTACTTTGAATATTTTGCACTTTCAGTAGCAATGATTCTGTGTTCTTCATTCCGAATTTCTGATCACACGGTGAGAGATGTGGGAATCTGGGTCAAGTGACAATTAGAAACTCATACATTTTATACTATTTCAAGAATCTGAATGCCATTAACATTACCAAATAAATAATTATACTTGGGAGACTTTGGAAATAGGGTCCGTTAAATTAAGTTCTTTGCTGTTGAATATATAACAAAGTGTCAATCATTCATTCAAAGAACATTCTTAGAGTGATTAGCATAGTCCAGAGATAAGTGCTGGATAAGAGAGAAATAGTGAAAACACAATTTCTATGCATAGATGCCTGACATTCTACTTGGAAAGATAGAATATAAGTAATAAAAATCTTGTGAAGAGTAGTATAATAGGGAAGATCACAATGCTCGACAATATCCAGCAGGGATTATAGAAAACTAGAGGCCTGGTGCACAAAAATTTGTGCACTCGCGGGGGAGAGGGGGTCCCTCAGCCTGCCTACGCCCTCTTGCAATCTGGAACCCCTCAGGGGATATCAGATAGCCGTTTTTGGCCCGATCCCCACAGGTCCAATTGAGACAGGAGGGAGCCCAATCCTGTGCATTGAGCGTCTGTCCACTGGTGGTCAATGCACATCATAGACACCAGTTGACTGGTCATTTGGTCACTTAGGCTTTATATATATAACTCATATTTACTATTTTTAATCCATGTTTCAGGCTATAATAGTCTCATGTTTAACTTATCAATACACATTTTTAATCAGATTTTCTTCTTTTAAACTCTTTCTTTTGTATGTATTCTATGTTTAGCTGCCAGCATTATTTGCTAAAGGAAAAATTTGATCTTGTGATTTCCCTTCTTTAAAATTTGAGTAAATAACTTTTGCCTATAAATTAAAATTGAAACCATTCTACACTACCTATTGTCTCCTATTTCAATCTAACTTTCTTCTATAACCTACTTCCCAAAACTTTCTCTGTGATCATACACACTGGAATGTTTTCCAAATACACATGAACTTTTCTCATCCCTCTATCCATTGTAAAATTTGTCCTTTGCCACAATCTGCCTAGATCCTACCAAGGCTTTCATTTCACCTCATATGTTACCTATTTTACTACAGTTGTTTCCAATTATTCCATAAAGGATTGTTTTTTCTCTGGAATTCTGAACACCCTGTACTAGTCATAAGAATCTTATCAAAATATTCCCCATAGGTGTCCAAGCAAATTATTTGCTATTTCACATAGGGAAAATGATGTGGAATATGTTTTCACCTAAACCACTTGCCACCTTCAAACTCAGAGTGGAATGGATGTTGGGGTGTGTGTGTGGGTGGGTGGGTGGGTGTGTGTGTCTGTGTGTGTGTGTGTGAGAGAGAGAGAGAGAGAGAGAGAGAGAGAGAGAGAGAGAGATTAACTTTAGGCAGTTCCTATTTGTTATTTTCCTTATTTCCAATCTGGAATTTGAAATAATCTTTCCCTGGTATCTTTTTTATTTCTGTTTTATTCCCCCAATAAACATTAACCTTGCATATAATGCAAAAACGTTTCCTTTTAAAGTTAATTTTTAACTTATTATGTATTTTTATTGCCATTTGGTTTCTGCACTAGGCAGAAACACCCTAAAACCTCTGCAGAGCAGTGTGTGACGGAGCTGCTGTCATGTTATCCAAGAAGTGGGCTTTGGCGGTTCTGCTGCTGCAGCTCTGTAGTGCTGGCTGTGGGTTCTGTGGAAAGGTTCTGGTATGGCCCGTTGACATGAGCCATTGGCTTAATATAAAGACCATTCTAGAGGAACTCACAAAGAAAGGACATGAGGTAACCGTGTTGACTTTTCCACATACTAAGCTCATTGACTACAGGAAACCTTCCTCACTGAACTTCGAGGTATTACATTCAGAATATCCGAAAGAATTAGCAGAGAAAGCACAAGACAAATTTCTGGATGTAATTTTGAATGACTTGCCAAAATTAACACCCTGGCGATCAACAATAAGATTGAATGATGTTTTTATTGAAGTAACTGAAAATTTAAAAACCCTGTGTGAGAATGCAGTCTACAATCAGACACTCATGAAGAAGCTCTAGGAAACCAACTACGATGTAATGCTCATAGACCCTGTGTTGCCCTGTGGAGAGCTGGTGGCTGAATTGCTTGCAGTCCCTTTTGTGCTCACATTAAGGGTGTCTATGGGAGGCATGAAGGAGAAACACTGTGGGAAACTTCCCGCTCCACCTTCCTATGTTCCTGTTCAGATGGTGGGACTTACCGACCGAATGACCTTTCTGGAAAGAGTAAAAAATACAATGCTCTCCGTTTTCTTTGACTTATGGATCCGGGATTATGACATTCATTTTTGGGACCAGTTTTACAGTGAAGCATTAGGTAAGACATTTTGCTTTTTTTAAAAAATATATTTTATTGATTTTTTACAGAGAGGAAGGGAGAGAGAGATAGAGAGTTAGAAACATCGATGAGAGAGGAACATCGACCAGCTGCCTCCTGCACATCTCCTACTGGGGATGTGCCCGCAACCCAGGTACATGCCCTTGACCGGAATCGAACCTGGGACCTTTCAGTCCGCAGGCCGACGCTCTATCCACTGAGCCAAACCGGTTTTGGCAGACATTTTGCTTTTTATTTTAAACTTGTTATCAAAAGAAATTTAGAAATCTAAGTGAATGAAAGGAATACATTTTAAAATATCTGTCTTCCATTTAAAACTCTACCAGTAACAGTAATCAACTGGTTATCAAAAACTAAGTGGAAATGGGAACAAAAAATCTCTTGCCATGGTTACTCTGTCTTTATAGTCAGCAAACCACTTCTCATAAGACAACTTGATACTTGTTAGGAATGTTTGTCATATTTGGATATTACATAAATACAGTACATTGAGTTTTCATATTAGAGGAAGTTATAGCTATTCTTGGTGAAGACAATATAATGTTTATCCTAAGAGCAAGATAACCTACATATCTGATACCAGTAATGAGTTAAAATATTGTTATTAACAAATATATTCTATTTAATCCATCTGTATCCACTCCAAACATTTTTTATAATTAGTGATGATTACACTCAATCTTATACCATTTTTACTAGAACAGGGTGTCAACCACTCTTTTTTTGACTTTATTGTTGAGTGTATTACAAATGTTGTCTCCTTTATTCCTTCTATGCTCCCAACTGCCCAGTTCCTTCAGTGCCTAGGCCTTCACCATCCCAATTTCTGTGTTCATGGACAATGCATATCCTATATAATAAAAGGCTAATATGTAAATTGTCCCCTTGGGAGTTCAACCGACCTGGAATTCGTCGCACACTATGATGTGGGCTGACCACCATGGGGTGGCGCGGAACGAAGGCAGACCCCGGCCAGCAACCAGAAGGCCCCAATCGACCCTGAGTGCTGGCCAGGGATAGGAACCCTACCCATGCACAAATATACATAAGTTCTTTGGTTAAACTCTTCCCACTACCCCATTCCCCTCTTCCCTGTAAGATTCATCAGTCTGGTTCATGTTTCCATACATCTTGTTGTATTTTATTCATAAATGTATTGCGTCCATTAGTTTCCACATATAAGTGATACCATGTGATATTTGTCTTTCTTTGACTGGCTTATTTTGCTTAGCGTAATCACCTCCAGGTTCCTCCATGCTGTCTCAAATGGTAATAGATCCTCCTTTTCTACAGCTGCATGATATTCCACTGTGTAAATGTACCGCAGCATTTTTATCCATTTCTCTACTGATGTGCACTTGGGCTGTTTCCATATCTTACTTATTGTAAATAACAATGCTATGAACATAGGGGTGCATACATTCTTTCTGATTGGTGTTTTGGTATTCTTAGGATATATTTTAAGAAGTGGGATCACTAGATCAAATAGCAGTTCTACTTTTAATTTTTTGAGGAAATTCTATACTTATTTGTTGATTTATTGATGGTAGGCATTGTGGCAGGTATGAGATGATAGTTCATTGTCATTTTTATTTGTATTTCTCTGATGATTAATGATGTTGAGCATTTTTTCATGTATCTTGGCCATTTATGTGTCCTCTTTAGAAAAGTATCTATTCATGTCCTCTGCCCAATTTTTTAATTGGTTACTTGTCTTCTTTTTGTTGAGTTGTATGAGTACTTTATACATTTTGGAAATTAACCCCTTATCTTGTATATCACTGAAAAATATGTGCTCCCATACAATGGGCTCCCTTTACTTTTTTACACTGGTTCCTTTTGCTGTGCAAAAGGTTTTAATTTGATGTAGGTTCATTTGTTTGTTTGTTTTTTCTGTTTTTCATGCCCTAGGAGATGTATCCGTAAATGTATTGTTACGTGAGATGTCTGATATTTTTTTGCCTATGTTGTCTTCTAGGATTTTTACAGTTTCATGAATTACATAAAAATCTTGTATTCATTTTGAGTTTACTCTTGTGTATGATATAAGTTGGTGGTCTAGTTTTTACTGTTCTGCATGCACCTGTATAATTTTCTCAACACCATTTATTGAAGACACTGTCTTGACTCCACTGTATGCTCTTGCCTCCTTTGTCAAATATTCATTGAGCATAATGGCTTGGGGCGATTTCTGGGTTCTCTTTCTGTTCCATTGATCTATATGTCTGTACTTGTGCCAGAACAAGGCTGTTTTGATTTGCTTTGTAATATAACTTGATATCTGGTATTGAGATCCCTCCAACTTTGTTCTTCTTTCTCAAGATTACTGCAGCTATTTGGCATCATTTTTTATTTCATACAAATTTTTGGAGTATTTATTCTAGATCTGTGAAATATGTCATTGGTATTTTAATAGGGATTGAATTGAATCTATAGATTGCTTTAGATAGTATGGACATTTTAATTATGTTAATTGTACCAATCCATGAACATGGTATGTTCTTCCACTTGTTTATATCTTCTTCTATCTCTTTTATCAATGTCTTATAGTTTCCTGAGTACAGGTGTTTTACCTTTTTGGTTAAGTTTATTCCTAAGTATCTGAAATTTTTTCTTGCAATGATAAATGGAATTTTTTTTTTAGTTTCTCTTTCTGATAGATCATTATTGGTGTATAAAAATACCATTGAGCCTGGCCAGTGTGGCTAACTGGTTGAGCGTTAACCTATAAAGCAGGAGTTCACAGTTCCATACCCAGTCAGAGCACAAGCCCAGGTTGCAGGCTCCATCCACAGTAGGGGGTGAGCCGGAGGCAGTAGATCAAGGATTCTCTCTCATCATTGATGTTTCTTTCTCTCTCAATCCCTCTTCCTTCTTCTATGAAATCAATATATATTGAAGAAGAGTAGTTAAAGAAGACATCCCTGTCTTATACTTGTTCTTAAGGGAAATGGTTTTAGTTTTTGCCAACTGAGTATGGTGTTGGCTGTACATTTGTCTTATATGGCCTTTATTATGTCAAGGTGTGATTCCTCTATTCCCACTATGCTGGGAGTTTTTATCAAAAATGGTGTCAGATTTTCTTCAAAGACTTTTCTGCATCTATTGATATAATCATGTGCTTTTTGTATTTCAATTTGTTTATGTATTGTATCTTGTTTGTTTATTTGTGAATATTGTACAGTCTTGCATCCCTGGAATAAATCCCACTTGGTCATGGTGTACGATCTTTTTAATATGTTGCTGAGTCTTATTTGCTAATATATGTTGAGTATTTGGACAGGTTCATCATGGCTGGTCATGAAAAAGATTCCTAGGATACTTTATATTTCTTGGGGGAATGCTACACAAAAACCTAAAAAAGTAATTAGAAAATCCTAAAACACTTTGTGTCTTGAGCAGTTAAAGAGAACCACTAATTAATAGGTTGATATACACCTAATCAACCTATTTTTAATCTTTGCCTTTTCTGCTTAAAATGCTTTTATTTGCAGTTTCATACACTTAGCTGAGAGCTGAATCAATCAACTCAGAAAGGCTTCTACTTCAACTATCTTTGAAAAGCACAAACAAGAACAAACAAAAGATCATATCTCACACTAAATATATGATCAAATCTACTTCACTGAATATCAAATTGTTTCACAGAACTAATGTTCAAAGAAACCAACTTAAAAAAACCTTTGACCCTGGCAAGTGTGGTCGATCTATGAACCTGGAGGTCACGGTTAGATTCCGGGTCACAGCACGTGCCTGGGTTTCAAGCTAGATCCCCAGTGTGGGGCATGCAGGGGGCAGCAAATCAATGATTCTCTCTTATCATTGATGTTTCTTCTCTCTTGCTCACTCTCCCTCTTTGAAATCAATAAAAATATATCTTTTAAATCCTTTTATATACCCATGATTTAAACTCAAATGTAATGATTTGCTATAATTAATTAACTCTCTAATCATTATGCATGCTGGGAGAACACTACTTACTAGGCTCTATAGATACAGGAAAAAATTACAAGAATCTTGGCTCAAATCTACCCTCAGTAGTAACAGAAAACTATAATATATCTTGCCACATTTTGGCATGGTAGGATTATGAGTAAAGACCTCTGAAAAGCCTCAACTTGAGAAAAAGGACAGAAGCATTATATAAGGAGGGGGAAAAGAGCTTCTTCTATTAAACAAAAATTGTACTAATAATGTTTTCAGGCAAGAAGTCTTTAAAATTAAAAAACATCCCACTTAACTCACTTAAACTAACAGATTCATTTGATAATAATATCTACTTGGTAGCTAAAATTTAACCCATTAATTAACTTAACCCACATAACACACATATATTTAGAATTATCCATTTTGATTATATAATTCAATTTTATGTAAATTATATAACTAAAAGAAATTGGGTATTTGTCTATTTAATTTCAGTTTTATGTCCATAATTCCTCTTATGTAACATTTCAAATACAATTTATGAAATTATTTACAGGTTTTTTATATTAAATTCATTTTCATTCTCTTTCCATTTATCCCTTCTATACCCATTATTGTAAATCATTACTTTAAATGTAGAATTTTCCTAATTGCTTTAAGTTGTCTTTCTAAAATGAGGCTAAGGTCATATAAACTAAATCACTTAGGCAGAAAAATGATTAATTTAAATAAGGTAATGACTAATAAAAATATCACCTTGGGTTTGGAATCAAGGCAGGATTTGAGTCTCAAAAAAAGTAGACATCCAGAGGGCAAAAACACATTAATTCAGAAGCTAAGGGATGGAATTCTAATCTAATCTCTGGCAATTTCAAACTGTGTGTCCTTGGTCAAAACTTCTTCATTATCAAATTATTGCCTTTGGACTAAATGACTTTACATTAAAAAGTAATGACTATAAAATGAAGCTTTCCTCCCTGGGTTTATGTCACCATCAACTTTAATTAGAATCCTAAAGTAAAAAGGATTCCCACCTGTTTTTCTCCCTTCCTCTCAGTTATAAAACATATATTTTTTTATAAACAGAAATTAAAGACTTGGTTATTTGCAATTATTTATTCTTCTGCATAAATACCTAAAATTAATACCCTAAATACCCTTCAAAACACATCAGTGAGGCAGCAATAAAGTAAGACAGCAGTAAAAAGTTGTGTGATAACTGTAGTATGTATTTGTGAACCACACATCCCAAAAGAGGGTCATCATGAGTATGAATTATTCATGGAGTTCTCACTAATAAAGTAGTGCCCCATGAATTGAAGTGATGAGATATAACACAGAA
>NW_005871498.1:0-8637 GCF_000147115.1 Myotis lucifugus
CTGGTCTGCGGGGATCAGGCTGAAACTGGCTCTTCTCTACATCCCCGAGGTGTCCCAGATTGCGAGAGGGTACAGGCCAGGCTGAGGGACCTCACGGGTGCACGAATCTGTGCACCGGGCCTCTAGTCATTATAAAACAGTAGACAAAAGGTTAATTTCACCTCTGTATAAGAAGAAAAAGAGAAGGAGAAGAAGGAAAAAGAGGAAGAGGAGGAGGAGAAGGAGGAGGAGGAGAGTCAGCAGCATGGAACCAAGCAGTGTTCCAAGCAGAATGAGACATCATCGAAGGTTAGATTTGGAGCTAGTCTGGTTGGGAGCTGAGCAGCATCCCACATGTATGGGGCAGGCTTCTTTTCTCACCAGGATTTCCTTTGTTTCACCCCCAAAGCCTTAATTCATTTAGGTTGTCAATGAAGGGAATTTCAGAGAAAATGCAGAAAGAAGCCAAGCTGATTCAAGGCACAAGTGCTTCACTCCCTGAATTAATGGCCGGTCATGGAGGGGAGAGCTACAGCCTCCCTGACAGCTGCTTTATAGGTGAAGCTGGGGTTTCTAGGACCTGCACTGGCACGAGGAAGAAATAGATGTCCGTGGGCCTGGCCTAATAGAGCCCCTATAACTTAAAGCAATAACCTCTAAGTGATCCAGCTTCTATGCTAGGCAAATTCCATTTTTTTTTTCCTTTATAGCTTTTGCCTTTTCTACTTAAAGGACACTTGGTAGTTTTTCCTTCCCAGTTACCGTGTGAAAAGGGGACCAAGAGAGGAGATAATTCTCAGTGTTGCTGATGGGTGAGCTGAACAGACAGGAAAACATCTTTGCAGCCACTGGAAAGGGTGCAGGCTCAGAGAAAACAAAGGGATACCCTGGGAGGTAAATGAAAAACATTTGTTTTGGAGCTAGAGGAGAAAGTGGGCTCAGGTCTACAGTAACATGGCCCGAGGATCATCGGTGTGCTAAGGCACTCTAAGGTAAAATTCCTGGATGTTCCTGCCTGGTAGGTCATTTGTCATCCTTGGGAGGGGAAAGCACAGTTTCAAAAAGGCAGCAAAGTCGCTAAAAGTTGGGTCTCTGCAGTCAGAAAGAGATGAGTTCCAGTCCTGACTTCATTGCTCCCACGCTGGGTAACTGCTCTGAGCCCGGTCTCCTCATTGCTGGACAGGGATACAAAGCATGGACATTCTAGAGCTGTGGTGGGGGGAGACTTTCTGAGTATAAAAATCTTACCACAGTACCTGGCATGTGGCTAGGGTCAGTAGCCATTTCAAATATATTTTTTTAAATATATATTTTATTGATTTTTTACAGAGAGGAAGGGAGAGGGATAGAGAGTTAGAAACATCAATGAGAGAGAAACATCGACCAGCTGCCTCCTGCACACTCCCTACTGGGGATGTGCCCGCAACCAAGGTACATGCCCTTGACCGGAATCGAACCTGGGACCTTTCAGTCCGCAGGCCGACGCTCTAGCCACTGGGCCAAACCGGTTAGGGCTCAAATATTTTTAATGCCTAATTTTGTCTTGCCTGTGTCTATTCCCCTGCATGAAACGTAAGGTTGCACCGTTATCCAGGTAATTCAGATCATGTACGCAGCCGACCTGATTCACTTACATCACAGCTTCCTTTCCTTTGCTTTCCTTTCCTTTCCTTTCTTTTCTTTTCCCTGTTCTATGCATGTTTAGGGTTTAACCTGTCCACATACACATTTAGAAAACACAATCTGTCTAAATTGCCAAAGTACAAGATATCTTCTGGTTTGATGCTTCTGGGCCCGGGTAATAAAAGAAGATGTAGTTAGTTCTTCTAGTTTTCAAACCAGACTTCCCCAAGAAACTTTTCTAAAGGCCAAAGTGGCTGGCTGCTCTCAGCCTTCTGAGAAATCAAGGTGGCCAGTGAGACAATGACTGCCCACTGAGGTTCTCTTGGGGAACAGGACATTCAGATATATGTTAAGGAAATAAGACTACCGGACCCCAATTCCAAAACTCTGTGCCAAGGTGCTCTGGGGTGCTGCAGTGAACTCACAGGGGTGCCACAGATCTGTTTAGATTTCTGGGCAGATGAGGTGATTCTCAGCATCTATCAGACACTGCAAAATGATGACTTGCAATAAAGTTCCAACATGTACAGTTCCTTTAGGTTGTATTTAATAACTAAGTACTTATTAAAAAGATTTGGTAGGTATTTCTTTTGGCCCATGGGTACTGTGAAAACACTTAAGGGTATCACGAATGGCAAAAGCTTAAGAACTTCTGCTCTGAAGTATCCTATAGGTGCTGCAGACCATCGTGGCTGAGAGCTATACCTGGCCCAATGCCTGGGAACAACTAAGTATGAGTAAGCTAGGGAACCATAGCCTGCGGGAGATGGATGAGATCTTTAACACCATCCAGGTTAGTGCTGGCTGATGTGGCTCAGTTGGTTGAGCATCGACCCATGAACCAGGAGATCGCGGTTCGATTCCTGGTCAGGGGACATGCCCAGGTTGCAAGCTCAGTCCCCAGTAGGGGGCATGCAGGAAGCAGCCGATGAATGATTCTCTCATCATTGATGTTTTTCTCTCCCTCTCCCTTCCTCTCTCTGAAATCAATAAAAACATTAAAAAATAAAACCATCCAGGTTAGCACCTTCACTTCACAAGGAGGCAACCTGAGACCTTGAGAGGACTTGTGCAATCCTATTTCTCTTGTGTCTAGATTGCAGGGGGAGGGAGTAGGGAAGAGCAGATGTGTATGAAGGGGGCAGTGGTGGAGCGGTATAATCCCTAAGGAATCAAGCAGCTGATTCAACAACAAGAGGTACATTGACCCATGAAAACCACCTCCTCCCTCCCCTCCACCATTTGGGTGGGTGGGCAGTGGACAAAGCATAGCTTAAGGGAGCTTTCAGGGTGTCTTAACGGAGACACTCCTTAATTCTTCACAAGAGATAGAGGAAGGCACAGCGGCAGCAGGAATCTGGCCTGTGGAGACTACACGGCTGTGTTCCAGCATCTGTCTCCAAGGGCCTCTTGCCTTGTTTGTTCCTCCAGGGTGGGGTTGGAACATCCGTATTGCCAGAAATCATCTCTATCTAAATTAAATCTCCCCCAGTCTCAGAAAGGCAGGGCTGGGACCTGGGAGGGGAGTGGTTTGGGCTTTGTATTCCTGCGAGCTTCGCATTAAGTCAGTATCAGCATCATCAGTGCCTCCCTAAACACAAGTGAGGAAGGGGAGGTGAGCGAGTGCGTGACAAGCAAGGTAAAGGATTCCGAGCCCTGGGACGGGTGGTCCACCTCAGGTGTGGAGGCTCTGCAATTTACCTACATGTTATTAGACGGACTACCTTTCAGACAATGAAAACTCAACATCTGAAGGGATTCTGGAGGTCCACTGAGCTCGGGCTGGTTAACTGTTTTCAAGATACAAAGCAACATCCAGATAAATGAGTAAGGAGAGGGAGCTATGAGCGCTCTCCCCAGCCACCTAAAGACTGTGCATGGAAAAGAAGCACTTAGGGAAGTTCAGGGCTTAAAGGAGGCAGCCTGGGGTGGTGGGAATAGTGCTGGATTAGGAGGTAGGTATCAGGGTGTTAGTCCTGCTGGGCTGTTAATTAGCTGTGTGACCTCTGCTAACTCACTTTGCTTTTCCTCTCATCCGCCCACCCACAGGGCTGCTGAGAGGCCTGGGTGACATAATAAATGCAACCATTTATCAAGTGCTTTCTAGGTTCCAAGAACTGTTCTAAACACCGCACATCTATATATATAAAAGGCTAAGTGTCCATCCATCTGACCGGTAGCTATGATGCGCACTGACCACCAGGGGATAGATGCTCAACACAGGAGCTGCCATGACGTGCACTGGCCACTTAAAAATAATTGGCACCATGGACCTGGCACCGACAAACCAACACCCCGCACCCCAGAGCGACACCCTACCAAATCGCAGTCAATGCTGCCAAGACCCCATGGCACAAAATGTTGCCCACAGCCCAGCCCAGCCCAGCCCAGAAACGGTCATTGTGGGCACCAGGTAATGAGGTCACGTAGCAACACCCGGCTTCCTCTCCCTAGCAACTAGCCTCCTTGGAGTTTCTTCAGCCCAGGAACCTGACTTGCTTTATAGCCAGGTACAAACATTTTACAGTTTAACCAAATGTTTGTTAAGCATTTTCCCGTGCCTCATCTCATTTGATCCTCACAGAAGTCCTGGAGTAGGTGGATAGGAGACTCGGTAGAATCCTTTTTTCTTTTCATTAGTAAGACGTGAATAGCGATATTAAAATATTTCTTCTAATTAATTTCCTTTCATTGTGCATGAATCTGTGCATTGGGACACTAGTCCTTTAATAAGTACCTGGATAGTTTTGATGTGAATGGTCCATGAACTTCAGTTTGAACAATACTTCCCTGAGTCACAGCGCCCTCCTCCCAGTCCAGAGACCATGAAGTGGCAGGCACATATGAGAGAAGATGTTGGCAAGAGGGCACCTTGGAGACCAGAGACAGCCAAATTTAAATTGTAAGAGTTACATGCAAGGAATGGTGGTCTCCTGACTCTTTCAGATCACCCCAGCAGCCTGCAAACTATTAAATCTAAAACGACAGCCTGGTGGTTGGGTAATTCTGAACAGAAGGGTAAGTGGGAGACTGTGTTGGGTGAAGACTGGGCCCGTTACCCCTACCCACTCCATGCATCATTAACTCTGCCTTCTCACATGGGCACGGCATTCTAGAACTTTTGCCTATGATATCCTATTCAATCTTTTCATGAAAACTTTATAAAATGCATATGGTTTTCCTTTTTTATATACCAGAAAGCAGAAGGTCAGAAAGGTCGTGTGCCTTACCTCCGAGGTCTCACAGCTGGTAAGTGGCAGCTGTGGTCTGAAATCCCGGTCTCTTTTCATTAAGTCAAGTGCTTTGTCAGTGCTTCATGACTGTTGACCAGTGACCCAGGAGGGACCCAGCACCACACAGGCACCATGAACAACAGAAGGTGTGAAGACAGTATCCTTGACCTTGGATGGGTTATAATTGTGTTGGACGATTGGGGTAACACAGAGAGTAACACCCAGTAGTATGGCTGACACAAAGAGAAAAGGACAAGCTCAGCCACGGCCTTGCATGACAGGGTATATGTCTGTGCCTGTGACTCAGAAGCAGCACCCAATGTGTGGGTGCGCCACCCCCAAAGGCAAATTTCCTCAGGCCACTCCTCTGCTTGTGGTTCTTCCATGGATCCCCCTGCTCTTAGGGTCAAGTCCAGAACCCACCCGCTCTCTAGCCTCACCTTGTGCCATATTTCCCATCTCCTGCTGCTGCTTCCCTAGAAGACTTCTTCCCTGCCACACACCTGCCACCCCTACCTCCTCTCACTGGGAAGCTCTTACCCACCCTCAAGGTCTCAATGTAACCTTCCTGCTTCAGAGAGTCCTTTATTGCCCCCTTACCTTATTAGATGCCCACACAGCATCTTGGGCTTTTTATTTGAAGAACTCATTGCAAATCTAATTGGCATTTATTATTAGTCCTCCCTGCTATATTATAAGCTCTATGGGTCTGGATATTATACCCAGATATTATATCCCCAGTATACAGAGACCAGCACATAGTAGGGATTAGAATATCCATTGCATAAATAGATGAGCTAATAAATAGATGGATAGGTGGTTAGTTGAAAAGTAGAATGAGTGATAGAAACTGGGGATCTGTATTTCATGGTTGCAGGCCAGTAAACCATGCTCATTTCAGTTCAGTGGATTTTTGAGGGCACCGTGCTAGGTGAGGAACAGACGGATGAATAAGATCTGGTTTTTTACAGTCTAAGCAAAAGGAGATGGACAAACAAAAGACAGCAGCATATGTGGCTTCCTTTTGGAAAAATGCTATATTTCACTTTCCCAAAGACTACATCCCAGAGCCATGTGCCCATGGCTAAGAGTTTTTTTCGATGACCTTCAGGATATATGGGGAAAAGGAAGATGAGGTCCCAAGGGGAGGTATGGAGGGTGGCAATGCCTCCCACGCCAGAGGAAATTCCCATGATTTGTGGTACCTAGGAATCATGCACTAGCAGCATCGGCACCGCCAGGAACTTGTTGGAAGTGCACATTCTCAGGCCCCAGCCTAGACCTGCCAACTTACAGACAGTGGTGCTGGGGCTGGCTGCTACAAGCTTGAGAGCAGATTGGGCCTCTCTTTTCAATGTCATGGTAGCTTGAAAGGAACTATTTTAGGAGTATTTACACCCTAGAAATTGGCAAAGGCAAATCACATCTTTTCTTCCAAAGGGTTGTTGAACAGTTATCAGAGCACCATTTGACCCAGAAAGCCCTGTTTTAACAAGCCCGCCAAGGGATTCTGATACTTCTAGTTCTCCCTCTCCCTTGGAAAGCCATGCAAAATTCAGTGCATTGATGAACCCGTGCTTGGATGGCTCCAGGGATCGCTTGTCCCTGGTTGTGACAAGAGTAGCAGCAAGGGAAAAACTGTTCCTCCCCCAGATCCCATCTCCCCCCCTCCACCCCCCCCCCCCCCCAAAATTTGGGCGGGGGGGGCGGGGGTGAAAAGATAAGTGGGAATGTTATTTTTGTCTTGCCACCCAAGCTTGTTGAAAAGAAGGGTGTTTCCCAAAAAAAAATTTTATACCTGTGAACCCCACCAGGTAAAAACCACCCCCTTTTGGCCTGGGTACCAAATCAAGGCCTTTTTTTTTTTTTGCCGAATTTCAGACCCCCGCGGGATGCCAGTGATGTCCTAAAATACCCAAATCCAGTTTTCTCCCTGTGTCAGCCCAGTCCCCTTCCCACCCCTGGGGGTGTTCCCCCCAGGGACACGCTCACAGGCATGCCGGGGGGGGGGGGGGGAGGGAGGAACATGGAAATAAACAAAGCTGCTCTGAGTGATTACATCTCCCACTGCTGTGGGGGGGGGGGCGCACGTGGGGATGGACAGGGGTCCTCTTCTTTGAAGAAATAATGCTTCCCATGTTTAACTTGAGTTATTATCCACTGAACCAGGTATATCGGCTAATGAACCAGGTAGTTCCCATAATGAGTCAAGCAGATCACCCACTGAACACATTTCCAAGACTAATTCGTGCCTCCGCTGTGTTCCACCTTCTGAAGGCAGGGGTTTAACCTGGGCCTTGGCTCCAGTCCCGACCAAGGCTTCCAGGAACTTGGTTGACCATGTGTAAGGAGCTTTTCATTCACATGCTGCCTTAAATAATATTTTATTACCAGGAAATAGAAAGGAGTGTCAGTTTCATTGATTTTGTGTTTTAATACCTGGCACTTAGTTAAATTTTGACAAATGTTTTTTTGTGTGTTTTTTTTTAATATATGGATCGGATAGTTGGATAAGTAAGTGACAGCATGAACAAATAAACAAAGGTTTTTAAAATATGGGCTTGTATATTTCACTTCTTATTTGCAAGTCTTACTTAGATTTTCTCCCAAGGCCAACTCTACCTAGTCTCTTAAAGAACTGCAGAAGTTTGCTACTGACTTTCTCACCTCTGTGGAACCACGGTGGACCCTGCTGTTTCTAACCCCTTCATGAACTACTGCTGATTTATCAGGCTGAGGATCTGAAGCACACCGGGCAAAGATGGAAGCTCCCTGGGATGGGGAATCGGTCTTGCCCGTGCAGTTACATGAGCCATCCAGGCCACACTGCTTCCCGCTGTGAAAAGAGGTCCATAGAGCACCCCTCCACCCCCAGGGACAGACTGGGTTTCCACCATGCTCCCTGAGATGCTTATATTATCCTCATATATCATAGTTAATTGGAGCACAGAGCTCATACTGAGCATACTCTATGTCAGATAGTATACTATGTGCTTTCCATAAATTAGCTCATTCAATCCTCTCAACAACTTTGTGTGAAATAAAGGTTTCATTAACCCATTTTACAGAGGAGGAAATGAGGAAGAAATTAAGCAGTTTGCTCACAATCACACAGTTCAATAATGTATAACTGGATTTGAACATAGTCTGGCTTCACGTTCCTTTGACTTTTCCAAATTTCTCTTTGATCCTTGAGAATTCCAACTGTGACAACAACCAAAACCAATACAGATAAGTATATATGGAAGGATGTGAGCAAGCTAAACTTGAATGCTTTGTTAAGCATCAGAAAAGACATGTTACTGCTGTCTAAGAGGCAAGGCAAGAGAGGAGGAGTTGTATGGTGTTGCAGGGGATTGCCAACAAATGGTACCAATTCCCAAGTTCATAGGCGCCTCTGACAGGCCAAGAGTTGGGCTTGCCTTCTTGCTTCATACCAACCGTGAGCTATGTTCCTTCCCAGTTACCCGAGAGCTGCAAATCCTGTTATAATGGCTACAAAGAGCAGCTAACATTTACTGAGTACTCAGCTATGTCAAGAACGCTGCTTCATCCCAGCCAGGGTGGTTCAGTGGTTGAGCGTCGACCTATGAACCAGGAGGTTGCAGTTTGATTCCCAGTCACGGCCTGTGTCCTGCTTGCAGCTCGATCTCTCTCATCATTGATGTTTCTCTCTCTCTCTCCTTTCCTCTCTGAAATCAATAACTTTTTTTAAAAAAACCTGCTTCAACTTCCCTTTGATTAGTGATTTCACTGTATATCTGTTACCATGCTTTTACTTTTTAAAAATGTTTTTTTATTG
>NW_005871498.1:8737-11150 GCF_000147115.1 Myotis lucifugus
ACTGAGCAACACAGGCCCAGGCTCCTTTCACTTGTCACACATCTATGTCTGTATATTTGATGTGGGTTTCTTGTAAGTAGCATATGTTTAGGTCTCTACCTTTTATCCAATCTGACAATTTCTGTCTTTCCGTGGAGGTTTTAGTCTTGCTAATTGTTTTCTATTTGTTTCTGTTGTTACTTCCCACCCCCTCTATTTTTCTAATTTTGAATTGAGTAATTATTATAATTTCATTTTATTTCCAGTATTGGCTTTTTAGTTATGTGTGTGTGTGTGTGTGTGTGTGTGTGTTTAAATTTAGTGGTTGCTTAAGGATTTATAATGTATCTTTAGCTTCTCACAGTCTTTCTTAAAATAATATTATAACACTTCACATATAATTAATATCTTTTCAATAGTCTATTTTCTCTCTCCAACCCTTTGTCCTATTGTTTTCAAAGTTTGCTTCTATATATGTTATAACCAATGAAAAGACACTATTTTTTTGCTCCACACTATCAATTTTCTTTTAAAGTGATTAAATAACTAAAATACAGCCATTCATCTTCACTTTTATTTTTACCATTTCTAAAAATCTTCATTTATTTGTGCAGATTCAAAATTTCCATTTGATATCATGATCCTTCTGTGGAAGAAATTATTTTAAATTTCTTGTAGGGCAGTTCTGCTTTCAAGGCATTTTCTCTGTTTTGGTTTGCCTTAAAAAGTCTATTTTGCATTCATTTTTAAAAGATGTTTTTGCTGGATATATAATTCTGCACTGATTATTTTGGTTAGTTGTTCAGTTCATTACTGAGAAAATGTTCAAGTTTTTAATGATTTTGAGCTCGTCTATTTCTATTTAATCCTGCCAATTCTTTTGTTTCATGTTTTCGCACAATTTCTGTCTTATAATACATTGACCCCATTTATATTTTAAAGTTGCTGATAGAGTAGTTCCTAAAAGCTCTCATCAACTCTTTACTCTCTTCATATTAGGTTATATCCTCTTGCTTTTTGTGCAGCTTATAATGTTATTTTTGAAATAATTTCAAACGTACAGAGAGTTACAATGGTAGTATAGAGAGCCTCAGTATATCCTTCACCCAGATTTCCCTAATGTTAACATCTTCAGTAACCATGCAGCACAATGATCAAAACTAAGAAAGTAACAATGATGTCATGATATTCATCAAACTATAGTTTTCACTCAGGTTTCCCTAGTTTTTCTACTAATATCGTTTTTCTGTTTCAGGATCCAATACCACAGTCCATTTAGTTGCCATGTCTCCTAGTCTCCTCCAATCTGGGAAAGTTCCTAAATCTTTCTTTGTCTTTTACAACCTTGACATTTTGTCTTATGGGTTTTGATTGAATGTCAAATGTTGTGGCTAAAAATATGGTAGAAGTTGAAGTAAATAATTTTTACTTCAGTAATAGGACATCTTTTTCTGTCAGGCTTCTGGTTTGTGGCGATGAGTAAATCCAGCTTGTAGCTGAGCTGAGTCAGGGTTTGGTTGTTGCTCTCATTACATATACTTTGTCACAGTTTCAAATTATTTGCGGCCAGGATTAGAACTTTCCCTGTAGCATGGCTTCAGGTCTGAATTCCTGGAGGGTTTGTCTCAATTTTCCTGTTCTCAGGTTTCAGCAGATTTTATGACTGCTTTATAAGAAAACTTTCCCACCCTTCCTCCATTATTCCTGATATTCTGCATGAACCCTAACAAAAGACGATGGAAAGGAGTTACTCAGTGGGTTGAGACTTTTATTTCTAGGGATCCTACAGACTCTCAACCATCATTCCTATCTGACTTTGACCCTTACAAATTCATTAACATTTTAGCTATTTTCTTCTTACATGGGTCTGTGGTGGTTTCCGCCTTTCTCCACTATTCTATAACTAGAGGCCCCATGCACGAAATTCGTGCAAGGGGCTAGCCCTCGCAGCCCCAGCTTCATCTGGAAGGCTGTCCAGATGGTTGTTCTGCTGTTTGGTCTAATTAGCATATTAGCTCTTTATTATATAGGAATAGAGGCCCAGTTCACAAAATTCATGCAGGGAGTGGGGGGGGGGGGGGGGCTCAGCCTGGCTTGCACCCTTTCCAATCTGGGACCGACCCCTATACCTTTTTCTTATCTAGCTAACCTCTTCACATTTAAATATTCCTTTTTAAAAAATATATATATATATATTTTTATTGATTTCAGAGAGGAAAGGAGAGGGGGAGAGAGAGAGAGAGAGAGAGAGAGAGAGAGAAACATCAATGATGAGAGAGAATCATTGACTGGTTGCCTCCTGCACGCCCCCGACTGGGGATTGAGCCCACAGCCCGGGCATGTGCCCTTTGACCAAAAATCGAACCTGGGACCTTTCAGTCCCCAGGCCAATGCTCTATACACTGGAGCCAAACAAGCCTGGGCTAACCTCTTC
>NW_005871498.1:16445-17378 GCF_000147115.1 Myotis lucifugus
ACTGTTTTCTCCAAGCCTCAGGCTCCTCAGCGAGGAATGGGCATTGTAATAGCTACTTGGTAGAGATAATACATATGCAGCATCTGCACAGAGTCGTTGCTCAGCAAATGGGGTGCGGTTGTTGTGTAGACCACATGCCAGTGCCAACTCACCCCTGAGAGCTGGCTAGGAAATCCGGCCTTCTGCTCAACGTGGCCCTGTCCCGCAGCTTGGGGAGGTCTCCAAGGGCTGCCGCCGGACATGTGGGTGAGTGACCCCGTCTCGGAGGTCCCCCCCCTCTGCTCCATGAAATATTCAGGGTCGATGTTATCTGCTGACAGAGTCATTAGCTCTGCCGCGCGCTCCTCTCGCCGCAGAAAGGAGGCGGTTCATTAATATTTATTCATCTTGATTTGCTTTGTTTTCTTTTTTTTTAAAACCCATTTCAGGATTTATGGGATGATTTTGTAGAGTGCTTCACACGTTCTCTGTGGATCTGCACAACCCAGATTGGCTGAAACGAAATCCTTCAGGGGTGTCCTGGGTCAGCGGGACCACATGCCCATCCAGTCTCTGTTTCATCAAACCCCTTTGCAAAGGCAGTTAGGGAAATCTTTGGCCCTTTGCATTGTGAACCTCCCTGTTCTCTCACTGGGAATAAGCAACCTGTCCCGGGCCCCCATTCTCCCAAAGCATGTCCCTGGGTACCAAAGCCCCTGCCAGAGTCACAGCAAGCCCTTGATCAGACGAGACACGAGCAGCCTCCTTAGGCTCTGCTGGCTTCCAGGAGCTGAGGCATCTGTGCGGAATTGGAGACGCTGGGCCTGCAGGGACCAGTTCCTGTTGCATTCTGCTGCGAACAGCATCAGTGCAGCCAGGTGGGCAGCACATGAGACGAGGTCCCAGCCTCTAGGGAGCACTTTCTTCTCTCCTGTAGTCTGTGGAGAGTTCTGG
>NW_005871498.1:18453-30761 GCF_000147115.1 Myotis lucifugus
AAAGGCACGAAAATACTCCAAGGAAAGAAACAGCATGTGCGAAGGCGTCCAGGAAGGAATGACCGGGTGAATTCCTGAGACAGGGGGGAGGGAATTACTCATTGTGGGAAAAGCATTGTTGAGAGGTAGTATGGCCTAAAGGAGTGTTTCCTAACTGTTCCCTGAGACCCCAGGCTGGCTCACTGCGCGGTGAGAGAGGAAAGGCATTCCACATTTTAATAAGCTCCACCCTTCTTTCTGAGATTCACAATTCATACCGGCATTTTCAGGGCTCTGAAAAGTCCTGCAAGAAGAAAACCTTTTCACTTAATTTATTCTAGAATTGTTTTAAACATATATCATGCAGATTTTTTTTTATATCTGTTACCAAACTTGGGAACTAGGACCCACACTGGGAGACACAGCACAGAAGCCAGCGTCTTGGGCTTTGAGATCAGATCAACTGTGTTCCCAACTTGGCACTTGCTAGCTGCTGACAATGGTCCAGTCACTTAAGCCATGGAGCTGGACGGCTTCTTGTTCTGGAGACGGAGCAGAGAGCGAGATGGGTCTACAAGGTCTTCCTACAGAGCAAGCTGGCTGCTCTGTGCCTCCAAGGACTGCGAGGCAGGTAGAGTGGCTTCCGCCTGACCAATAGGAACCAGGAGGCTGCAGAACAGCCTTAACCAAGGGAGCCACACCGTGAAGCAGCTGTTGACAGATGTGTCTAGCACAGTGGTTCTCAACCTTCTGGCCCTTTAAATACAGTTCCTCATGTTGTGACCCCCAACCATAAAATTATTTTCGTTGCTACTTCATAACTGTAATGTTGCTACTGTTATGAATCGTAATGTAAATATCTGATATGCAGGGTGGTCTTAGGCGACCCCTGTGAAAGGGTCGTTCGACCGCCAAAGGGGTCACGACCCACAGGTTGAGAACCGCTGGTCTAACAGGAGTGGCAGGATGGGTTGGGGGAGTGAGGGAGACCTTTTTACGGCTGGACCCCAGGCTCATGATGATAAAAACATCTCCTCCACTGGCATACTCTCCACTCTTTCTCAGGGTCCCCAGCTGAACACAGTTGGGGGCTCAGTGCTATGGGTGGAGACCTTAGGATGCAGCCAACCTGTGCACTGATCTTTCCAAAGTGGAGGCAGGAGAGGCCGAGGGCCCGGAAAGACTCACTTCCCAGCCCCCAGCAGGCAAGGCAATTATGGTGCAGCTGCTCCTGACTCCACGGGGCTGGGGAAGTGTGACTCTGACAGGACGAGAGCCCAGCTCCCCAGGGCTGGCGCATTAAGATCCAGCACAGATTGGCGCTGTCTGGGCTCTCACACATCATCAACTTGGGGAGTGATTGACATCCACTTGGGGAATGATTGACAGGGACTAAAGGGCAGGCATGCCTGCCTATCTTGTCATGCTCTGCCCCGCCTCTCCAGTCCCCTTTCTATCTTGCTGCCCATCCCTAATACATTTGAGGGGCTACAGGTATATGAGTCACCTAGGTAGTAGAAGTGGGGGGGGGATGTCTCTCTTCACTGGAGCTCATGCATATTCTCTCTCTCTCTCTCTCTTATCTTATTGACTTTCAAATTCAAAAACAACACACATTTATGGAGCACTTGCTTTACAGTAGTCACTCTGCTAGCTGCTTTATATATTTAGCAAGTGCTTATGTAGCAATTGCAGTATTCCGGAAACTATTCTGAATACTCTTCAAATATTAATTCAATCCCCTTGCAATGCTTGAAGTATTACCACTATAATTTCCATTTTACAGATAAAGAAACTCCAGTGCGGGGAGGTTAAGTAACTTTGCCCAATGTCACTTTATTCTAGGCCCTGGCTTTGCAGCTTATGCTTCTCACCACGTGAGCTTATATCATTCACATCTTAGCACAGGTCTATTTTTTACAATGAGGAAAACTGCACTCAGAGAGACGATGACTTGTCTAAGGCCACACAGCAGTGAAGTCATGGATTTGAAAGCAGGTCCTTTCACTCCAAGCCCAGGGCAACTTCCCCTCCGTGAGGCTGGGTTCCTTCCCCACACCCCATTCTCTCCCACAGCCCTGGATCTGGAAGCTGGTTGCATGATGAGAGGCTGGTCCTGGAGGAGGAGGTTAGCCGCCCCGGAAGTCACCCCTTCCAGAGTGGAACCCCACTTCCCAAGCCAGTGAGAATGGGAGAGAAGGGGCAGTGGAGCCAGCAGGGGGAGGCAGGACCAGAACTGTGAGGCGCTGAGATTTCCTGAGTAGCAGTGAGAACCGTGAAGTCTCTGGTCAGGACCTCTCTCTCCATCAGGCTGGGAGGGCAGAGGGGAAGACAGGCCTGGAGCCTGGAGGAGGGATCTGGGGATCTGCCTGTGCTCCAACTTGAATACGCATGCAAATCTCCTGGCTCTTTTTTTATTTGATCCTTACCTGAGGATATTTTTTCCATTGATTTTTAGAGAGAGTGGAAGAGAGAGGGAAAGACAGAGAGAAATATCGATGTGAGAGAAACACATTGATTGGTTGCTTCCTGCACAAGCCCTGACTAGGGCCCGAGCCTGCAACCGAGGTACGTGCCCTTGACCGGAATCGAACCTGGGACCTTTTGGTCCTTGGGCAGATGCTCTATCCACTGAGCAAAACTGGCGAGGGCTCCTGGCTCTTCTTTAAGCAGATCCTGATTCAGTACTTCGGAGTGCGACCTGAAGTTCTGTGTTTCTAATAAGCTTGCCGATTCTGTCCGCACTGCTATCGGGGACCACGTTGACCAGGTCTTTTGGGGCTGCATTGTCTGTGGGTTCCAGGCCTGTGTTTGTGGAAGGTAAGAGCTTGTGGTTTCCAGAGGTCTTGTGTGGCACCACTTCCTGTTCTTCCTGGGAGGGTGAGGAGGAAGGGTAGGGATTGGGTCGGAGAGGAAGCAAAGGCTTAGCTCTGCCAATTTCCTAGGACACCTTCTCCCTCTGCTGCATTGGAGGCCTCAGTGCCTTGCAAGGCTCACCTGAGACTCCCCTCCACAGGCCCTTTCTGACTAGGTCAAGCCCCAAACTAGGAAGCCTCAGCATCCCTTCTTGCTAAAAACTGACTTAAATTTGTTCTCTAATGGCCTCATGCATATGTCCTTCCTCTCCAACTGCAAAGCATGAGCTCTTTACTCTTCTATCCTCAGGCCTAATACATCGCCTGGTGTCTAGGATGTGCTCCAAAATATTATATAAATGAATGAATGAAGTGTGACCACTTTCCAAATTTGTATTTCTATTGAGACTCCCTCGGAGGGATGTTGAACAATCACTTCAAGTGTTAGGTAAACATTCTTAATCTGCCTCATATTTCAGAGGTCTGTCCCAGTGGCCTAAATATGGGGAAAGAAAGCAGAGAGGGCTGGCTGGAAAAACTTCATGGGGTGCAGAGAGCAGCAAAGGAGGCTTGCGAATTTACCCAGTTAATCAGAGGGTGAAAAGTATGAAACCAGGACGCATTCCTTGGCCAGACCTGAGCCCCACAGCCTGCTCTCCACTTAGCTTTTCACAGGTCATATTTCAGCCTCAAAAAATTCCTCCACCTCCTGCTCACACTCCTCTTTTCCTCAAAGCCTGTGATCTCAGATTCCCAAGAGCATGTATCAAATCCATGAAAATGTCCTCCTCCTGTCCCCTGAGGGGGACGTCACTAGGGGGAAATTGGGGAGCTCATAAGCTTTCTTGCTGCTTAATCCATCGCCCGAGGCAAACACTGGCTCCCAGATCACATGGCAAGAGAGGCTGGCCGGGGAGCTGCTCACAGCAGAGCCGGTGCTCAGAATGCAATGGGCAGATTGTATTCCGTTTGCTTGCTGTCCCTGGCAGTGTTTCTCCAGGACTCCTGGGGACGCAGGGGGCTCTAGCTCTGTACCCAGGAAAGAGACTCAGACCTTCCTCTGTTTCATTTTTATTTTCACCAGCTTGGGGGGGGTGCTAGGCTTTCTTAGACCCTCCTCCTTTTCCCAGCGCCCATGTCATCTTTCCCCAAGAGCAGAGGCAGGGGCATCAGCAAGAATGTTGCACATTCTACACGTTTATCAGACATACAGTTCCAGTTCTGTGCTGCAATGGACATTAGGAAAACCTGGGGTCACCATGGTAAAGGGGTGTGGGGAATGGTCACTCCTTTCTGGGCTGACATTTGGTTGCAAGAAATGCTCACTATCCTATTCTAAAGCACAGAACATGGGGCTGGAAAGTGCATGTCCCATCCCTGCCCTTCCTTTGGACCTCGCAGACCCCTGCCCCACTTCCCTGAGCCCTGCCGTTGGCCCGCTTCCTCACTGCCAGCCAGCCCACACTGGATCCCTTTCTGAGCTCATGTGTGGCTTTTGAACAGCCTCCTTGCATTCATCTCCTTCCAGATTTCCAGCCTGATGAAGGCTCAGATGAAGAGTTCCAGAGAACAGATGGGAGGCTGTCATGACATGTTACCGATACACGGAGCTGCTTCAGCCTCACGCATGCCAGTGTGCTCAACCAAACTCGTAATTCTTCCTCTGTTCCCCAGCCTGAGCCAGGAGCCCAGCCAGCGTTGGCAAGGAGTGAAAATGTGAGCTTCCTAGGGGCATGTATATAGAACATGTTAGGATTGATGATGAACCAGAGAACAAAATCTTTCTTCTCTCATCGGGGGAGAAAATACTATTTTCCTCCAATTCCCTCGCGAAAACTAAAATCAGAGGGTGAAAATTTTGCTAGCCCAACTTGGTGCCATTGGAGTTGGTTCATGTAAGAACCTTCTGGAGATGTGCTTCTTTGTCTGGTCAGAGAGCTCCCCAGTGACCACTAGAACACTAGTAGCTCCAACAAAGCCACAGGCCTGTGAAAATAAAAGAGAGCCCCAGGGAATCTTATATTTCAACTTCTATGTGACACAGGAATGCATACATTGGCTATGGATGACAAAGACTAGTTAATGACTACTTCGTGGAAAAACTGGGAAGTGAGCTCCAGTCTAGTTCAATGCTTTTTCAGAAGAGGACAAAGACCCCAGATTATAAAGTGGAAAATGCTTGTTTAGAGGTAAGTGAATGAGGAGGGCTTCTTTACAAATTTTATATGAAGGCCCCAAAATTTTCTCCAAGCCCAGCATGGTTTAATAATCTCACGTTAGGATAAGCCCTAACCGGTTGGCTCAGTGGATAAAGCGTCGGCCTGTGGACCAAAGTGTCCCAGGTTTGATTCCGGTCAAGGGCATGTACCTTGGTTGCAGGCTCTTCCCCAGCCCGGACCCAGGTCGGGGTGTGTGCAGGAGGCAACTTATCGATGTGTTTCTCTCACATAGATCTTTCTCTCTGTCTTTCCCTCTGTCTTCCACTCTCCCTAAAAATCAATGGAAATCCTCAGGTAAGGGTTAACAACAACAAAAAACAACAACAAATAAGCGCATGTGTGCACACACACAAACTGAAAAAGGATAATTCACCAGTTATCTTCTAAACAATCTAATTCTTTTAATAAAAAATTTACTTTGCCTTTTCAAGTGGTCTGAAGATAGAGGAAACAAGAAATGTTTTTTTCTTAAGCTTCATTCTCTTTTTGTTTTGTTTTGAAAATATGTTTTATTGATTTCTGAGGGGAAGGGAAAGGAAGAGATAGAAACATCAATGATGAAAGAGAATCATAGATAGGATGCCTCCTGCACGACCCATACTGGGGATCAAGCCCACAACCCGGGCGTGTGCTCTGACCAGGAATCGAAGCGTGACCTCCTGGTTCATGGGTTGATGCTCAACAACTGAGCCACACTGGCTGGGCTTAAGCTTCCTTCTTGTATGAAACTTGGTCCTCAGACCTTTGAAACCTTGATAGAAACAATAAGCTTGAATTCCTCACTTGAAAGCTGGCCCGGTCTGGGTTTTTCCTTTTCCTCTCCTGTGAGAAGTAGAGTTCTACATACAGTCTTCCAGGAAATCCACCATCTGCAGGGAAATCTGAAACCCACGCTCTGATCTGCATGTGGATGATGGAGAAGTGTTAGCTTGAAGGAGCGAGGCTGTTCTCCATGACCTTAGTAAGAAGTGTGCCTGCGTGGTAAGCAGAGCTGAGGCTCCTCAGACTCTTTGCTTTGAAGGAATGTTTCTTCCCTAAGTATGAATCTAGACTCAACTCTGCCCACAAACCACTGCTTGTTGTCTGTGTTCCCTTTGGAAGTGATGCTCATAGGAGATGGGGAGCTCAGGCCTGGGAGACAACAGAAGGCAGCTGCAGGCACCGCCTTCATCTGAGGCTGGAGTCCACGGAAAACGATTAGAAACTGGGAAACTCCACCTGCCCTGTTTTGGCCTTCGTCCACCACAGCACGACAGGGATTTGAACAAACTAAACTTTAAGAAAGATTGAGGATGAAGGGCAGCAGGTAAAAGAGATCAAAGACTGTTGCAGATTTCCAGGCCTTCGCTGAGGAGGGCCTGGGATGGGCAAGACTAAAGGCAGCGAATGATGACCAGGATGGAGATGATTTCCAGGGAAGAACAGGTTGGATCTGGTGGCAGACAACAGTTAGGGGAGGTAAGGAAAGGGGGGGGATTGAGACTGTCTCTGAGAGCTGGAGCCTGCTTTGCTGTAGACCTGTGGTGCCATTAGCTGGACACAGGAAGTCTGTGAAGAGCATCATTTGGGGTCTCAACCACCATAGAAACCCTCCTTCCAAACTTGCAATAGTCAGTTCAGTAGGTTGTCACGCCCTCCTCCAAACACATGAAGGCAGGTACTAACTGATTCACTGTCTCAGGGGTCTTATAGATTTTCCTGAGTTTACCTTTGATTTTCTAAGGAATTTTACATTTTTTTAAAGTAGCCATGCAGAGACAAATTATATAGACTGGTGTGTAGAGGGGGGGAAATGTAATGAGAAGATAAGAGCTGACAGTCTCTATGCCAAAAACAAGAGAATGAGAGACATACTTCTCTTTATGGAGCAGATATCTTCTTGTTAAATTACATAAGTTGATTTTTTTAAAGTTTGAAACCTTTCTTCCCATTATTCTTATTTTCCTTTCCAATCAATGGATGCATCTCAGTTTGATTTTCCATAATTAGTGCCTTGCCATAAGCATTTTATGGCCATTTAAAGACCTAAACAAACACTTTAATGCACCCAGGGGATTGGGTGCTTGAAGGTATCCTTTGACAACACATGTGATCAACTTTTTACAGGGTCCCTTTTTCATGTAAACAAGTCTTTCTAAATTGCGCTATTCCTCAAGTGGAAGACTGATCCTTCTGGAAGCCCCAGTCAGCCCCAGGCTTGGGTACTGGGCACTAGGCTGGTTAGGCTTTGCCTCAATGGCATCTGGACAACAATGGGCTCTCTTCTCACTGGGCACTGATCAGCATCCAAGAACAATGAACTCAGAGCCATCAGCCAGTGTCAGGAGTCACTCAGTTCTCCCTTTGACCTTGTCTTTCAAAAGCTGACCCTTATTAACCACCAGGACGGGGTGGGGAGGAGCTGAGACAACCCTCAGTAGCAGGGTGACCTCAGAGCTGTGTCTGCGCTGAGACAATATAACCCCAGAGCTTCGGGGCTGTGAGGGTAGTGATTTAACAAATCATATGTTTAAACAACATGAAAGCACACTGCTGTTTGAGGGGGCTTGGAAACACATTTCTAAATAATGGGGGAAATAATGAACACCTCTCACATGTGTATTTAAATGGCATGCATTAGGAGGTGGTAGTGGTGGGGGCTCTTCTATTCCTGTGTAGGAAACCTTTTTTCCTGTTCTTTCGTCCTGTTTTCACTTCATGCTTCATAACATGGCCACTGAATGAGCAGACCTCTGGGGAAAAGGTAGCTGATCGCCCATCACCAGCCTTTCAGAGAGCTCAAGCTGATGCCCTGACACAGGGGGGGTGGGGGGAGCATTGCTCTCTACAGAGGAGGTGGTGCAGCAAGCTGTTCACAGGCAGTAATACTCGGGCACATATTATGTTCTAAGGAAAATATTAGCTGGGAGACAATGGGCACAGGATTGGCAAGTTTTGATTTAGATTAATTGATTAATTGAGGGCATGGAAGGGAATAGTCTCTCCATGTCATGGTGCTGTAGGCCCCTGGCTGTTGGAACCTTGGGTGCGTATCTTTCCATTTCAGTGCAGGAAAAAGGGGAAGAGAGTTAGAATAACAAAAACCGACCAGAGCCCGCCTGAACCAGGATGGCCCTGAATCTGATTTCCAGGAGACCCTGAACCTCTCACACCCTGATTATAATACACTAGCGGCCCGATGCATGAAAATGTGTGCAAGAGTAGGCCTTCCTTCCCCCAGCTGCTGGCATCAGCTTCTGGGACCCAAGCTGGCTTCCCTCCAGCCCCGGCTACGTCAGGAAGGATGTCCGGAATGACATCCAGAAGATGTCCAGTCTAATTAGCATATTACCCTTTTATTATTATAGATGAGGATGCTAAATAACACACCTGCCCCAGCCAAGACAGAGCCCACTCAGACCATATAAGGGAAAGGGGGGTGGTGCCCCAATTCTGGGAAGAGATTGGCTCCTTCCTCAAAAATTAGTGCATATGCCTCTCCCTCATTATGGTGCTCCCATAATAACCCCCCTGATTTGTCTAGGAGAAGTTGGTTTGTGAGTTAGACCTATGCTTCTGGATTCCCTGGCCATTGAGTTAAAGCTGGTGCTGCTGAACGCTCAGCTTCGGTTCTGTTCTGGGCTTGGTAACAAGGAACAGAGGAAGGACCCTTGGAAGGACAGAGAGCCTAGACCAGTGATGGCGAACCTATGACACACGTGTCAGAGGTGACACACAAACTCATTTTTTTGGTTGATTTTTCTTTGTTAAATGGCATTTAAATATATAAAATAAATATCAAAAATATGTCTTTGTTTTACTATGGTTGCAAATATCAAAAAATTTCTATATGTGACACGGCACCAGAGTTAAGTTAGGGTTTTTCAAAATGCTGACACACCGAGCTCAAAAGGTTCGCCATCACTGGCCTAGACGTTCAAAATTTATAATAACAGGACTAACTCCAGGTCCTTATATAGTGCATCAGGCTCTCTCAACCACATCTCTGCCTTCACTGCTCACAGTCTACAAGGTGTTCCCTGGCAACACTGCATTGCTGGTGATGACAGGGGCTTACACGGGTCTCTCTACCAGCAGGTCCACTTCACTCTTCCCGTATTTCTTGGTTATCTTCTACTCCACCCTGAAGTCACCTCATCTGGGCAGGACCACCTGAGGGCCTTCATTGGCCCTGAACAATATGGTATAATTATATTCATCTTTTTCTTCTGATTTCAAAAGAACTTAAAATGTTTTATGGGTTCCTGAAAGTAACATGGGCCCTGGCCTGAGCCTCCTGGGCCTAATGGATGGGTTCGGCCCTGCCTGCATCCAGGATGCCTTTCCTGCTTCCCTAGCCGGTGAGGCAACCTTTCTCTGTTGACCCCATAAACTTCCCTCTAAAACTGCCACCCCACGAAACTGGCTGATACTTGAGAAGGTAGCACCCCACACACATCGCAGGGCCTCCCCAACATGTCCCCACTCCTTCCATTCACATTGAGCTGGGTCACTGAGGAAGACAGGGCTGTGGGGTGCTGTTCTGAGGGGTCGGCCACAGCAAAGAAGGGACTGGTCAGCACGGGTCTGCAGAGAGGATGCCTGTGGGGTGGGTGGGTGGGAGGTTCTGTAGGTTTGCCTGGCCTATTCCATCCATTTGCTGAAGGCCTGCCCTGCCCACAGGTGCAGTGGTCAGGGCTGCCAGGGATCCAGTCAGACGGAAGGCTCAGTGGATGTGGGTTCAGTGCCCTAAAGGAGGCCTCCTTTCTGAACACAGGCAAGCACCCTGCCTGTGGGGAGGGCTCTGTGTGTTCCCAGAAAACACAAGCAGAAACAACACAATAAGTAAACTTGAGTGCTTTGTAAGTATGGTTTGAGGTCAGTGTGGCTGGAGGGGAGATTTTAATTGCAAAGCTCCTATGTCTTAACTGCCTGGGGCTGGGAATTGGAGCGGGAAGGCTGGGAGCCTGAAATGTCGATTATAAGCAGGAATTGACAGTTGAGAGGGTAGGAAGGCCTGCCGAGGACTGGCGTTGAAATGATGGGGATGAAGGCTCTTTAAGTGAGTGCTTTGAATTTAGGTTTCAGCTTTGAATGGCCCCGAACTGAAGGTGAGTGATGATCTGCGTTGCATTGCAAAATTTGTTCTTACAAAAACTAAAAGCCCAATAGGGTATTGTGCTAGCAACCTCCTAGAATACTGTTTGGTATAAAAGAAAAAGAAGTTTAAGATATGGTCCTTCCTGTCAAATAGCTTGCAATCCAAACTGGGCAAGACAGGTCATGTGTGAATCTCTCACTGGAGATGATAGAGCAGAGTCAAAAAACAGGTCGGCATTGCAAGGGCACAAAGCAGATGAGCAAGAGAAGAGAGGGAATCCAGGCCCTGCTGTGTGCATGGGCTGATGCTAGAGCCTCTTCCCCAGCTGACCTCACCTCAGAGTGCAAAGCTGGGCCTGTCTAAGGCAGTGGTTCTCAACCTTCTGGCCCTTTAAATACAGTTCCTCATGTTGTGACCCAACCATAAAATTATTTTCATTGCTACTTCATAACTGTAATTTTGCTACTGTTATGAATCATAATGTAAATATCTGATATGCAGGATGGTCTTAGGCGACTCTTGTGAAAGGGGTCGCGACCCACAGGTTAAGAACCACTGATCTACAGGATGATTCCTAAATCTGTGCCTTAAGAACTTATCTCATATCTGAGCCCCAAATCAATTTCAATCAAACATGTGCCCAACCAGTGTGGCTCATTGGTTGAGTGTCAACCTATGAACTAGGAGGTCATAGTTCAATTCCCAGTCAGGGCACATGCCCAGATTGTAGACTTGATCCCTAGTGTGGGGTGTGCAGGAGGCAGCTGATCCATGATTCTCTCTCATTGATGTTTTTCTCTCTCTATCCCTCTGCTTTCTTCTCTCTCTAAAAAAAAATCAATAAAACATATTTTAAAAACATTGGTATATGATTTTCATAAAAGGCCTTAAATTCTGTCACCCAGACAGACCCCACCATTTCCCTGCCACTTCCTACTGATGTCCCTACAGCTATCAATGGCACCATCATTATTCAATCAGCACCAACACTTTAGCCTTCCCCAAGACTCCATCCTTTCCCTGTGCTCTGATTTAATTGGTTCTGTGGCTTCACAGATTCTTTCTTCACGGTCTCCCTTGGGTTAGATCTTGTCTTGTCTTTTCTACTCATGGGCCACCCCCTTAATTTCATCCTCTATCGCCTTTTTATGAACCATTGAAATATTCTCCTAATTGTTTCTTCTTAGAATCATTTCAACATATGTACTGGCATGGGAATAATTTCCCCTACACTGCCCTGCCCCAGTATCGCCGGAAGCTTTTCCTTGTCTCCTGAATAAAGAGCCTTCACTCAGGCATTCTAGGGAAGTGGTTAAGAAGAAAGGGCTTTGGTGTCACACAGACCTAGTTTGAGCCCTGGTTCTCTCATTTATGACTATGTGACATTTGCTGAGTTAACACTCTAACCCTGATCATTAAATATGGGTAACGATTGTGTCTACCTCACGGTGTTGCTGAACAGTCATAGACACAAAGCACAGTGCCTGGCACAAACAAGTGCTCACTAAGGAACTACAGTGGGGCCTTGACTTACGAGTGTCCCGACTAACAAGTTTTTTGAGATACCAGCTGTCTCTCGGCCGATTTTTTGCATTGAGTTGATAGAGTAATTTGATACTCTATCAAATTAACGAGCTCGGTCTCGGAATGAATTAAACTCGTAAGTCAAGGCCCCACTGTATTATTACAAGCAAGTATGATATTTTTGTTTCTCATCAATTTGACCACATCTATCTTAAAAAGTAGCTGACATACATTCCCCTATGCTTGCCTATGTGTCTAGATAGAGGGATTTCTTCACTTGGATCTTGCAAGGTTCTGCTGTCATGGGCCTGGCATCCAGGATGGGGAGGTAAGGATTCAGTATCAACTGCCCCCTGAGTACAACCTGCCCGTGCCCACCCCATGTTTCCCCAGCCGCGGATTCAGGATGCTGCTTCGGCCCCTGGGTAGCTCTGATTCTTCAGCACCTGGCCCTCTCCTGAGTCCCTATCAGATGGGATGCTCTTGAAAACCTTCTTCACTGCTGACCCGGGCTTTTCTCTGCTCCCAATAAAAAGAACCATCCAACTGGGAACACTGCCTCCTGCCAAATTCTGAGTATGAGGCAACACATTAGAGCGGTCAAGGTCACGGTAACTGCTATCAGATAAACTTTGGTCCCATTTCTGACTC
>NW_005871498.1:35174-109224 GCF_000147115.1 Myotis lucifugus
CCTCCCAGAGCTCATGGATAATGACAATAATCCATTTAGTACTATCATTTTTCCTAACTTTTATTGAGAAAAGTTCACATTCCCAGCTCCTAGATGCATTAATTTTCATCTTCAATGTTAAGGTTATATTTTCTATTTTAGGGAAACAAAACAGCGATCCAGGGGAGTGAAGTATATACAGTATTCATCTGAGATCACACAACCAGTAAGAGTTGGAGCTGGAAATTGATAGTAAACCAGTCGGATAAAAGTCTTGTTTTTTTTCTTCGTTTGTTTGTTTGTTTTAATTACAACACAGGGTCTTTAAAAAGTTGGCCAAGTCTATACTGGAAAAAGTACCAGGGGTCCCAGGATGTTGTTAACTTAGCTAAGCAGCTGTGACCAGTTCATCTCATGAATACAGTTCTTTGCCGCCCCATTCATAAGTCCTGGAACTGGGAGGCACTATGAACACAGGCTGAAAACTTTGGATACTGCCTCTCCCCCTTCCTGTGTCAGGACCGGGATTCAGATCTTGATCTCCAAATCTAAATGGTTTCGCATTTTTAGAATGGCTTCCTTTTGTTCCATGTGCTACACCAGCTAATTGCTTTAGGAAATCTTGGCAAAATCCTGCATTTTCACCATCTACGGTATATTTAACTGGCCTCCTTTCTGATGTGCAAAATGAGGACACTTGGAATCTTCAAAGCACAAGGTCCAGAATCAGAGTGGTTTCATGGGATGCCAAAGCAGGTGAGTCCTGAGAGGAACTAACACCAGCAGCTTCCCCTCAGGCCTCCATTATTAATGAAATGTGTGTTGTCATGGTGATGGGAGAGCAAGTGCAATTGGGACAGGACTTGAGACAATATTGTAACACCGGGAGCTATAAAGTCTGTGTGACAGTGTGTATCTTGTGAGGTTTGGGACATCACATTGCTGTCTCCCATGACATGCCTCAGACTTTATAAGGTCAACATAAAGTCCTAGGATTATTTGAACCAGATGGTTCTCTGCCTCCCCTTTGTTGCTTGGACCCTGAGAGGCCACAGTAGGGGGCAATGGATTCTGATTCCTGTTATTGGTAAGAGCCAAAATCTATGTAAATTATCTACAAAATCCAAATAGGAGGCACATTGAAGAATCCTAGGTGGGAATATTTATGTCCATACACCCTTTGTTTCTTTGCTTTTATACAATGTGCTCTTATAATACCTTTGTCCCCCTCCCTACAGAGAAAAAAGAAAAGTGTAGACATAGTAAGTATATATAGACATAGATCACAAGGTTTAGTTGGATGATGACCATCTGCCTTGGTTTGTTCAAGATAGGGCTGATATACCTGCTGTCCTGGTATAATTGTGAAGAGTGACTTCTTTCAGTAAAACAAGTGTCCAGATTTGGATGCTATATGGTTACCCTTGTTGAACTGGTGTTGTGGTTATGGGATGTGCCTGGAAATGTTTGATGCATCAGCAAGAAAGGGTACTGTTGAAGGCCCTTCATGAGTGTGCAGCACTTGTGGCAAAGTGAAGCCACGTGGCCAATAGGAGATAACCTGATGGCTTTAACTCTGCATCACTCCAGGGACCCAAGAAGCCATAAACACCTAGGGGCTAAATACAATTTTTTTAAGTCTATTTTTTATTGTTGACTGTATAATAGATGTCCCCTATTTCTCTCCCTCCCCCTCACTTCCCCAAAAGATGCTAATGATTCCAGGGGATTGGGGCTTGGAAAAAGGCCATTCCCAGTAGAAGGAAAAACATAGGCAATTGTATGATGGTTAGAACATTTGAAACTATTAGTGTCCAGTAAGCTTGTCTCTAGAATAGGATATAGTTATCCTATTAGATGTACTAAGGATTGACTTTAGAAATCTATATTATGGCCAGAGTGTGGAAGACCATGAATGGAAGGTGGGAACTTAAAATTTATTTCCATACCTTTGGGGGAACCATTTAAGCTATTTTAAGGAGGCGAAAGATGCAAGTTGCATATTTGGAGGATTAATCAAAAGCAAAAGATATGGACCGCAACTACTTGACTATTGTTCCTGAGATAATAAGATCAAAAATATCTTTAAATGTTGTCATTATTAAATAGAAAGTCAACACAAAAGAATAAACAAATTAAACAGCCAACTCAACAAATTAGAAACAAACCCAATTAAAAGAAAGGATGAAAGATAAAGATGAAACCAATAAATATAAGATAAACAGTACATTTATAAATATATTCAAGAGATATTTTGAGAAAAATAAGTTGAACATTTTTTACCTTTATAAGTAAGAAATGAAAAAAATACAAGTATACGAAGTTTGCCATGAGAAGAGGAATATAAGATCAGTGTAAAGTACATTTTAAAATCAATCAACCAAAGCTATACTTGTCAATGGTAATCAACTAGAAGTTACTAATGAAATTGATGATATGCTGCTGGAGAAAGTATATACACTAAATTTGGTTTAAAATAAAATGAAAAGAAAAACTAATAACCCACCTTAAGAGTTCTTCCCCACCCCCCAAAAAACAATAATCAGCTGTAGATTATTTTAGAGTTGTCTTCTGTCAATTTTTTCAAGCAACCATTTCCACAGTGTACAATTGATTAGTCTGCCTGGGAAAACATAGAAACCTTCTGAATTCATTTTAAGAAGCAAGCATTACCATGATACTAAAACTTGACAGAGTGCCACCCCCACAAAACGAAACAGAGCAGAATGCTGGCAGGACAGTCTCCGTTATAAATATTGATGTAGAATTCCAAACAAAAGATCAGCAAATCACATTCAGAAGTATATAAAAGGAAGTATGGTATCATATAAAGAAGTGCAATTTATCTCAAGATTGAAACACAATAAATATGACAAGTCAAGGGCCTAAGCCTTAATAGAACTCATTTGAATTAATAAGCCCCTAAAATCTCAGTAGGAAAATGGGCAGGATATGAATGGACAATTCACATAAAAAATAAAAATGGCTAATAAGCATATGAAAAAGTATTAACCCTGTTAGTTATCAAAGAAATGCAAATGAGGCATTACTTTTTGTAAATCAAATTAGCAAAGCTTAAAAATAAATAATAGTAACACAAATGCCAATAAACATGAAAATATGTTCAACCTCATTAAATCGGGAAAATGCAAATTAAAACCACCATGAAATGCCATTTTACACCCACTAGCTTGGCAAAAATGGAAAACTCCAGCAACCCTCAGTGTATGGGAGGATGTTTAGCAGTTAGGGCCCCTGTAGCTCTGATGGGACTGGACAACTTAAAAAACAAGGTAATATATTCTAGGAGTACTGAAGATGTGTTCACCATTTGATGCAACAATCCCACACCAGGGTGTATGCCCTCAATTAGAGGTTGTCAAATGTTTTCACTTGCACGCCTAAAATAATTCTGAAAAGCTCTGCACTGCTTGCACAATTCTAAATTGTCATCTAAACTTTTCACTGGCAGCAAATATAATTTTCTGTGTATTGACTTTAAGTTAAAAAATATATATATAATCAAGTTCTTCATTAACGGCTTCAGATTTTAATCATTTCTTTTTCTCCTTAGACCTGTATTTTTTAGACCATGTCTTCCTACATAACTTTATCCAAATTCAATAGTTTTATGCTTGAAATACTTTAATTGATCACCCTACCATGCATCTTAAGAGCAAAAATATGTGCATATATTGAATTCTTCAAAGATTTTCTATATGACCATAGGGTTCTAAGTATCAAAAATTTCTTCTGGAATGAGTTATTATTATGTTAGTAGTAATACACAATTAATTAAAACAATATAGATAAGTTACAAATTTTGTTAGATAAGTACTAATTATGAAACTAAAATTCTATTGGAAATGTATGTTTTATTGAAATAGTTTTTTCAGTTGGTTTCATACATCTCAGGATAAATATTATTTACAGCTTTAATGAGACAGAATATGGCATCAGTTTTATTCCTATTCACTATTTTTATAGGTACCAGTGGTTTGAATCCTTATTTTTATAAGCTGAGGAATAGAAGGAGTTTTGTTTAGCAGTGTGATGCAATTCTCTAAATTCATATCCAGCTATATGCCAAATATCGCCTAGTGATTTATGATTGATGATTTTATCACAGGAAACTATTGTTAATAATATAGCAGCTGTAAACTTGTTTTTTTTTAGACAACAAAGAATTGGAATGCAGCTGACTTACAAAATGATTTGTTATCCATTCATTAAAGTCATTTGCTGTTTCAACATCATCATAAAATTTTAAAATGTCCCTTTGTTTGTCATCCTGGGTTTTTTAGACTCTAATTTAATGCACCAGAATAAGAATCTGGATGAGTGAGAGGTACACATTTCTTTTGTAAAGTGGGAGAAGAGCTATTGAATATGAAAGGTTAGAAAGGATTGGCTTGGGGAAAATGTATGAACAGAAATTGCTGATTTGTAAACCAATTCTCTGAAAACTGTCTATGCCTGTGAGCCTTTGAAGCCTCATGTGTCCCCAGGGCCACACATACTCCTGTGTGTACATCATTGCCTGGGAGAAGCAGCCCCCAAGGACGGGAACAGAAGGCACAGAGAACCTTCACAGCAGCTTTGTCCATAAATAGACCCAAACTAGAAACACCCAAATACCCATCAACAGGAGAGAGGACAAACCATTATACTTTCACACAATAAAATACTATATAGCAGTGAAATAAATGAGTAAAAAAAGCAAGTTGCGCCCTAGCAGGTTTGGCTCAGTGGATAGAGCATGCGCCTGCAGCCTGGAAGGTCCCGGGTTCGATTCCGGTCAAGGGCACATGCTCAGGTTGCGCGGTCGATCCCCAGTAGGGGGCGTGCAGGAGGCAGCCGATCAATGATACTCTCTCATCATAGATGTTTCTATTTCTCTCTCCCTCTCCCTTCCTCCCTAAAATTAATAATAATATATATTTTTTTAAAAAATCAAGTTGCTGAAAATACATATAGTACATATTTATAAAGTTCAAGACCAAGGTAAGTTACATTGCAGATGATTTAGGTTATGTACACACATGGCAAAACTATTTTTTAAAAAACTGACAAAACATTCAATGTCATGTGACTTCTTGGAGGTAGGGAGGCTGGGGGGAGGTGAGGAAGAAGTGCATAGGGAGCTTAACACTCTTGTTAACACTCTTGTACACCTACCCCTTGTTAGCCTGGGTGGCAGGTTTTAACATGTTTCTTTACGCTTTAAAACTTTCATAAATTACTTTAATATTGTATGAATATTTTATAACTGCAAAGAATAATATAGTCTGTTGTATGGAGGAACTTGTTTAAAATTTTAAATGAAAAATAAAAGCGTATACAGTAGTCCATGTTTGAGATGGTTTCAGTGAAACTAGTACTTTTTTTTTGCACTGCTTCTAAAAATAAGAATGGGTAGTGTGTTTCTGGAAAGCAATTTAAAACTATTTATAAAGAGTCTTAAACTACTCATACTTCGTGATTCAATAATACTACTTCTATAAATATATCTTAAAGTCATTAGGAATGTTATCAAAGATGAATATTAAAGAGTATTTATCACAGTACTATTTGTAATAGAGAAAAAGTGGAAATAATATAAACATGCAATAATAGGAGAGTGTTTGAATATATTGTGGCAAAGCAATCTGATAGCTCATTCAGCCATTAAATTATATTTTAAAATAATATTTAATTATCAGCATAGCCCCAAAGCTCAGGCTTTATTAAAGGAATACAATTGAAAACTCTATGTACATCACGATTCCAATTATTATTGTGCATGTGTGTGTTTGAGTGTGCAGTTGGGTTGCTTTTACATTACACAACAATTGAGACCAAGAAATGCCACTTTTCTTTATCTTGCTAAGAGTCTGCTGTATCCTCCCCTAACTAATGGAGAGGAAATCCACTCCCGGCTGAATTCTCTCTTCCATCCGCTGGAGTGTATGATCTCTCAGAACTTGACTTACTTGGAACCTGGGAGTGTGTGAAGCCCCAGTGCCACAGTGCAGGTGGTGCAAGGAGGAAAAAGGCTACTTGAAACCCAGTCCTCACTGTTCAATGATCACAATCATCACTAATAAATAATGGGTCTTCTTCTTGCTTGGAATGACTTTCCTAACCTACTGCTATCTATATTCTACCCAATTTCCAGATCCATAGGTCCCCACTCTTCCTCTGAGGACCTGTTTTTACTTTGTCCAATCCTCAGGACTCCTCCCCCACTCTCATCTCCAGCCCTACTGCCCCACACAAATTTTAAAGCAATAGTAGGTATGCCAGTGTTCACAAATTACTTTCACTCATCTGTACTAATAGACTGTTCTCTCTTTTTTTAAAAAAAAATACATTTTTAGGCTTAGAGTGACCCAAGTATTTAGTATAGAGCTGGAAACCCAATGTTGCCCACCACTTAGAGGTTAGCTGATTCACTGATTGAATAATAAGTTAAATGTAGCTTACATGTGACCTTGGTATTAGATTTAAAATCCAGATCCTTAAACATCTGCTTCCCCTTCTGCCTTCTGAAATGGTCCCATCTTTTCAATCCAAGTTTGGGCTAAAGACAGTTCAGGTACTGAGGAGGGCAAATAAAAAGCAGAGGGAGTTAGGTCCTTTGATGTGCTTGCTGCGCAGAGAACTAAAGAAAAATGCAAATGTTCCCTGCAACTGAGAGAAGCTTATCCATATTAAGAAGTACATGGAAAAGAAGAAAGAGAGAAGAAAAACATACAACACTTAACAAGAGGATAATTTAGTTTGTTGGCAAGCGCTTAGGAGTCTGGTTCATGAAAAATTACTCACACAAGTGCATAGCAGGCTTCTCTGGGCTTTTGTGCATGGATCATGGTATTGATTTCATGGAAATGATCACATTTTGTTGGGTGTCTGGCTGTGGAAGAATGGGGTAGAGATGGAGGGGTAGTTGAGAGAAAAATCCAAGAGGTTGGGGGAAGAGAAGCTTGTTGCTCTCCCAGCCCTTGCTGCAATGACCCAGCCACTGGTGCACACACACCGCCAAGTAAGTGAGAGAAGTACTTCCTCCTGCTTCTGTTTTCAAGGGTGGCTCCAGAGAGACACTTGCCAAATAGAGCCTTTTATTTTCCTGCTTGGGTTGGGATTGAATTATTGGAAGGAAGAAGAAAGGAAGATTGTGGACATACCTTGGGGAAAAAAATAAACTTGATTTTCATGAAAAAAAAAACAAAACCCCAAAACCCCCAACAACAACCGATGTCTATAGCCACGGCAAAAATGTGCTAGGGACTTTTTGGCTGAGAAAATCTACTAGTTTCTTTGCCAGCTGGCCTGTTGTGGTGTCTTTCCAGAAGTGTGGAGGTTTGTCTTTCAAATTAAAAAATGAAACAGAAATAGCTTGTCTCTCAGGTAATAGAGAGGAACATCTAGGAGAGCTCAGAGTGAGATAATGAGGTGACGAGAGCAAAAGAGTTCAGATTTATTGGGTGTTTGCCATTTGCCATGCACTGTTCTAAGCACTTCACATATTTTCATTCCCGTAATTCTCATCCCGATCCTATGAGGTAAGGAGTTAACCAATGAGGAAATGTTCATATTCCGGCATTACCAGGCATGGAGGCCACAGAGCTCACTTCTGCTCATATGTCTCTTGGCAGCAGAAGGTTGCTCGTGGCTCTAATCACAGGTGAGAAGGCAGGACATCAGCATAGGATAAGGATCGCCAAGAGTTGGAGTTGAGGAGGAGCTGAGGATGGGACCCAAGAGTGAAAGTCCCCAAAGGAACCAAAGAGAGAGAGAGAGAGAAGAAGCAAAAGAAGCATCATGTTCAGAAGTCATGGGCCAAGAGACCCAGCCCCCAAGTCCCAGACTCTGCTGAGACTCGGAGTGGGACAGCCCAACTCAGCAGGGCAGGCAACTCTGCAGGGCACAGGTGGAGCTCTGGAGACCACTGTGAGCCCCGACAATCAGCACCAGGCCCGGAGGTGGGTGCTGTGTCATCACTTACAAGTCTAAGCACCACACTGAATGAGGCCAACGAAAAGCCCTTTGATGGAATCAAACGTTTTGGCCCCTGCTGAGATGATTCTGGGGCTCCTTAAGTCTCTAGTTACAGGGGAATCAAAACAGAACATAAGAGAGGGGTGCCCTTTTCTTAAGTCTGGTGGTTGTCAGTTCAGAGAGGGTAGAGATGCCTGCTTGTCTGAGATGGGGCTATTGCTCAGAATAAAGAAATAAGTGATTCTCTTTCCCAAGAACCCCTGCTATGTGGCTACAGGCTCTTCTATTCCATTTTGGGGATGAGTTGTTAAAATCAAAGATAAACTCTTCTCTCCTTTTTACCTGTGTTTGCCAATGCTCCTCACCCCGCCCCCCTCCCCACACACACACCTCTGGGCCTCTTAGAAAGTGATTTCCTTATGATTTTTTAATGGCCAGTGTTTTGAAGATAGACTAACTCGAGCAGCCAGTCCAAGTCTCTTCACCTGCACTATTTGGCTGGGGAAGAAGGAGCTGGCTTGACGAGGCTGCTGCAGACTTCCTTCAGACTTTGAACAAATTGCTCCAATATAAGAAGTCACCACTCCACTTCTCAGTGTCTTTAAGGAGCCCCAATGTGAAGGAACAGTATCAGTTTTCACTTAGAGAGCTAGGGCCACCAACAACTGGAGAAAAGAAAACTGAAATGTGTTAATGGGCCAATTTGGTGGCTCAACTGGCAACCCAAACGTTTTGCCTCCTCTCAAGCTCCCTTGAAGTTGTATGATAGAGAAACAGACCCAGAAAAGACTCAGAGGGCTTGGCAAGAAGAATAGTTCAATGCATTTGTTCATTCCCTTAAAGAGAGAGAGAAAAAAGGCATTGATTCCATTTCTTTCTTTCAAAACCAATTCCTCTACCTCATGGGCATGAGAATCATGTAGCACCACCTCCTGCTCAGAAAGCTGGAAAGTGTCCCAGCAGGGAAAGGTCAAGTTTTATGTAAGGGAATTTGAACCAATAATCAGCCTTTCACCTCTATGATGTCTGTTGTATTTAAAACTTCATAAATATTAATTACAATGTTAAAGCTAATCTCGTTTCATTTTACAGATCTAACTCACTTGAAGCTTTTTTAAAGCTGTCGGAAAAAAAGGATGATTTTTCTTTTATAAGAAATCCTGTAATATGAGCTGGCTTTCAATTTATTTTGTGTTTTCTTTCTAATTCTGAAATTACAACAAAATTTGACTACCTTTTAATAGCTACCTGAATTGCTTTATTTTTATCATGGGCAATGAATGAAGGCACATCTGATAGGGAGGCAGAGCACATGCAAAGAATGGAATTCTGCCCAGAGCTAATAATATCTTCTCTCATTAGAAAGGAACAGGAAAAACCACTTATTAACCAACATTTCATCTGCAATTGTCCACCCTTGAACTCACTTCCTTTTCTCCAGAGTCCTCAGCGTTACCATATAGTGATAAATGTGGAATTGCATTCTACAATGGGCATTTATTGTTTATACTGTCCAGCATCCATTCTCCTCTTTTCTAAAAACAAACCCATAATTTACATGAAGAAAACCCCTTGCTCAGTCTTAGTTCCTGTCATTTGACTGGTGGCACCAGGAGTAGGCAAATGACCCAGGCCTGTGTGGACAGAGCATCAGATGTCCTCACCTACTGACAGACTCAGGAATGGATGTGGGAACCAGCCAGTCAGCACAATCCCTATTTTGTAGACCATGATGAGCAGTTTACGGATGAGCATACAATTAGGTTAGCTCAATAATAATAATAAAAAAATTGCTAGGGTCATCATTTTAAAGAGAATTTTTCTCTCTCTGATAGGTTCAGAGAGACCTCACAGAGAGGTCTTGCCTAAGAGTTAAGCTGACATGAAGGAGTACAGAGTCAAGTATGAGAGTGGGAAACCTAGTTCTGATGAGCCCCTCGCCTAATTATGTCCTGAACCAATTTTATAACTTCTAGATGTTAGTCCCTCTTTACCCACCAGTTTTTGTTGAGTTTTTGTCATTTACAGATATTAATACAGAATCCTCTTCCAAAATATGATTAATGTATTCAATAAGCATTCATTTTTGTATCTCTTATTTCCACTTGACTATTACACTTGATTATTTGGGGATTTTATCAAGATCTGGCTTATTAAGTTGTTTAATATGTATTTAGGGAAATAAGATATGAGACAACTGGAATATATATGGCAAAAAAAGCATATGCATAAACATATGAGTGTCTTGATAAACGTGCTGAGAGAACTCCAACTCAGAGACTACGGAAAGGAAGAGGTGATCTGGAAAAGCTTCAGTTGGGTAATGGTTTGAATTAGACTTATAAAGAAGTATGGAATTTGGATTGGTGAAGAGTAAGAGGAAGTCACTCAAGTGAGAGAAACAGCATTGGTGGATACCTGAGAAGTGGAAAGGTGTGGTGAATGGCTGAAGCACTGTATGAAGATAAGCATGCCCGGAGAGATAAAGGATAAAATTGGGTCTAAAGAAGAGAGACTTTTAAATTTGGATGTTACCCACTTGGTGATGAGGATGCTGTGGGCTCTTGAACAAGGATTCGGATGCTAAAATGATATTTTGTGGAGCCTTGTGCCAATAATGTAGAAATTGGAGTGGAAAATGCGAGACAACTGCCTAGAGAAAAAAACATGGAATATATGGCACAAATCTAGAGATATATTGATCAGGCTAGGTTGGCTGAGGGATTGGTGAACAAGAGAAACTCTGAGACTTTGGAGCAAGACTGGCAGTCCTCAGGGGTTGATGGGAAATGCTGGAAGAAAGAAATAACATGGTGATGTCATGGTTTTAATAAATTTTGGATGTGAGAAATAAAAGATGAAAAATCATTTTGAAAGAAAACTTATTAGTCTTGATTTTAGACAGTAACTTTGGGGCAAATTTCAGTTAAAAATAATTGTGTGTGTAGCTGGAAATGTAAACCACAGGTGTGGGGTTAGGTATAATGTTAAAATGGAGATCTGAGGACCATTATCATGTTGTCTTTGGCCAAAGTCCTGGGAAGGGAAAATTCTAAGGAAATTATTAAGGCAAAAAGGAACCCAGAGTAAGCCTTGAATCTCAGGTGTACACTCAGGCACCTGAGAAGAAGAAAAAGACTTGAGTTGGAGGAAGGAAGGTTAAATATGACATTATTTCTAAAAATTGCAGTGAAAGTCTTCTCAAGATAGAGGAGACTAAGGTGTGATTACACACCAAAGAAATGTATACAAGTGAGACAGGGCGAGTAAAATCAGTGAGATAGGATTAAGTTACTGTGAAAAATGCTTTTCCTTGGGAGAACAGCCACACATGTATACAGGAAAGAATTTATATGGGAAAAAGAAACCCAAATCGGTTAGATTGTATAGGACACATGCTTAAAATACACTTCCTCCCAAACAGAGCATATATACTAGTATAAATAGCACACTTACAATTTTATAGTTTGTAGACATGTATAGCCACACAGACACAATGCATTAGGAGGGTGTCTGTGTGGTGAACAGAGGGAAAGTGATGCTATAAAAGCAATCTAGACAGAATTACTCTGCATAAATGACAGCATGTATGGCACCTTGCCATTGCAGCACAATGTGTGTTGAAAACCAAATCAAATTTTCGGTTTTCTTATCTCTGATCTCCCAAGAAACACACTGAGAAACCTGCATTTCTCACTCAAACACACCCCAAGACATCCACTGAGACCTCTAAGGAGAAACAGAGTTTGTCTGAGCTTTGAGCCTCAAAGGTAGCCTTGTGGTTTCTGAAGAGGGAGATATAAGGCGTAGAAGTTGATCTTAAACTTTCGTTGAGGGATGACTTCACAGAATTTTAGAAGGCTAAAAACATCTAGACACATATTCACATACACTGCCTACTCATACACACATGGAAGGAGTCAAGTTTAATAAGATCCAGACCGATTTGACTTTAAAAATATATCTGGGCTTTTAAAATAATCCACGCTGGCTTTAGTTCAACCCTTCATATAGTAACTAAAGGCAGCCAGCCCATCTTCCATATGCATCTGTTTTGTGCCCTGAAATAGAGTCCTTCAGTCTCCTACAATAGAAGGGTAAAGCTAACGCTGTGGGATACAGTTTCCTGCATCTTGGCAAAAATTATCTAATTAGAAAGTGCTTGAGTTCCCTATCTTCTTCCGTGTGGCCTGTCCCAGCAGCCCTGGCTCAAGGAGGCCAGTGAAAGACCACATTGCTTTCCATTGACTTAGGTACAGTAAGTCTCTGAGCCAAAACCAGAGTAGATATGATTCTGAGACCCTGGGGTGTGCTAAGAGGACTTTTGGATTCCAGCCCACACTTTACAAGAAAGAATCTTAATGCTTTTTGTGCCCCCTTCCTGCCAAGACTCAACTAAATGAAAATGCACTCTAAGAAATAAGCCAGAAGATGAGAGAGAGAGAGAGAGAGAGAGAGAGAGAGAGAGAGAGAGAGAGAAGATAAAGAAGACAAGTGAGAAAAAGGAGAAGCATAGGAAGGGAGAGAGAGAAATGTGGGATTAAAAGAAGGGAAGAAGGAAGTCAAGAAGGTAAGGATTTCATGAGACAAAGAGAAACAGAGAGCCTGAAATTGAGGAAGAGGGAGGAGAGCTTGTCTGGAGTCGCTCATCTGAACAAAATCAGACTTCCCACAAGCAGCCGCTCCGGTGACCCAATCCATCATTCACATCCGAGGCTCCCAGGATCAATGGGCAAGTCAGTCATTTGACCATCCTTGTAACATCAAAATCATTATGAACCAAGCAGCAGAGACCAGCGCGTTGAACTGCATTAACTGTTTGCAGCAGAGATAAGGGATGCTGACCCAATAGGCTCCACAAGTGACCCTTCAGGGGGTGTGCCCGTGGTTTTGGATTGGGTCACTTGGCGAGGAGGCTCAAAAAGGTCCTAAGACACATCGGGTTCTGAAGAGATGACTATTATCTCGTCATTACCCTGCTGGAAAGAGTGATGTCAATTACTTCCTATGGTAGGTCAAGTCAAGTCCGGAACCTACATCAAGACATCGTGCCTTTCCTTAATCTGCCCCCAGTGATATAATTGCAGATTCAGTTGGCACTTGTCCGGTTTTATCTGTCTTGCATTTGATGCTGATGATCATTCTCTGTGGAACTTCCCTCCTTTGGGCTTTAGGTAAGTGTGCACACCTGGTTCTCTTGATCATAGTGACCAATGGGCCTGGTTTGCCCAGGACTGAGGGGTTTCTGGAACTCAGGACTTTTAGTGCTAAAATCAGAAAGTGTCAGACAAACTGGTACAGGTTGGTCACCCCAGCCCACCTCACCAATCTTCTCTGCCCAGCGCCCAATATGCACTCCTCTTTGCTTTCCGGCCTTTGGAGGTGAAGTTCTAAGCCCCTCTCCCTAGACCAGTGATGGCGAACCCTTTGAGCTCGGCGTGTCAGCATTTTGAAAAACCCTAACTTAACTCTGGTGCCGTGTCACATATAGAAATTTTTTGATATTTGCAACCATAGTAAAACAAAGACTTATATTTTTGATATTTATTTTATATATTTAAATGCCACTTAACAAAGAAAAGTCAACCAAAAATTGAGTTCGCGGGTCACCTCTGACACGCGTCTCATAGGTTCGCCATCACTGCCCTAGACAGTACATTTTCTGGTGTATCTTATTCAATGGGTGTCCACCTCTTCCTCTGAATTGATGTGCACCTCGGATTCAACAGTCCCTCACAGGGTCCCGTCTTTATGTGATATTTTCCTATACGCTGTTCTCCCAATACCTTTCTCAGTTGTCCTGCTTACTGTTTCAGATCTGACCTAAGTTTGATCTTCGCCATATATAGTAAGTCCTCACCTAAGACCATCAATAGATTCTGAGACTTTAAGCAAAATGATATAAAACAACCCAAATTTTACCAGGAATTGATATAAATAAGACTTAAGTTTCTAGGTCATCTAATCAACATTATAGTAAAATGACCTTGACTGAAACAATGTTATTCAAGAACCTGCTCTAGTGTCATTTCTGGTTCCTCTCTACTCAGACTGGCTTTAATAGAGACTACACTATATGCCCTAACACTTAATTATGCCCTGTCCTAAAATGTTATCTGATTTTCTACACAGATTATGTAAGTCTTTGAAAGTATGGTGTTAGAGACAAAGAGATCTGGGTTTTGAGTCTGAGGTCTACCAATAATTGCCTAACACTTATTGAGCACTTACTATGGGGAGCCAATATTTCAATGGCTTTACACCGTGTCTCATTTACAGTTAGTGTGCCACCTCATGCCCTCATTGTACAGATGAGCAAGATGTGACTCAGACATTGAAAAACATGCCTGTGGAAAAGGTAGGTAGGGTTACACTTTAGCTGTCCAAGCCCAGAACCACGTGCTTAGTTACTAATTGTTGTTGGTTTCAGTAAAACAAGATTAAATATGCTGTGACCATTTTCAAGCAAGTCTCCTAAGACCGTATTCTATATGACTAGTGAGCAAATCTTTCCATAAATTCTCTTACTCTCTCATAATCATCCCGGAACATCTGAACAAAAGCCCCTCTAGCTTTCAGAGATACCAGATCCATTAAAGCCTGGTGCTAATGTACCCTATCACTCCTGCCCTATGCCACCCTCTTAAACTCCCCCCTTCGCCTCAAACCCTGTGTAACCAGCCCCCGCCCCCAGTAAATATTTTATCTTCACAAGCAGCTGGAAAGAGAAGGGTGTGCTAGCAGCAGGCGCGGTCAATCCTGTTTAAATATTGATCACAAACATCGCTAAAATAAAAGTCTATCGACTCAGCTGGTGACTTTGCAGCTTCAACACTTTGCAGAATGCAATTTTCCATGTGCGGCGACTCCAAGCAACTTGCTTGAGTTATGATGTTAATAAGCGAGGCACCTCCTTCCTCCGGGAGAGCTCTGGTGTCCTGGAGACAGCTGCAGAGAGGAATCGGCCTTCGGTTGAAAGCAATTACAAAGCCCTTCCCCTTGTTTTCCCTACAGGTCAGTGTCCCGGATGCTAGCTTTCCACCTTTGGAATCTGAGGTGGCGTGCTGGCAGGAGTTACAAGTGTGTGTCTTTTGTGGCTTGGAAACACAAGGGTAGCATGATGGGAAGGGGGTTGTAAACGATCTGGATAAATTGGATTGAGGCTGTTTCCCTGAAGCAGTCAGTAGTCTTCACATGTTACCTTCTACCGGAATCGCCTGGAGGACTTGTGAAAACACAGACTGATGGGGGCCCACACCCAGGGTTTCTGATTCAGTAGATCTGGGGTGGGGCTCAAGAATTTGTACTTTCAACCAGATCCCATTTGAGGTGATGCTACTTGTTCAGGGACCACACTTTGAGAACGGAACCATCGCCCACACCTGTGCAAAGATAGCAGCCAGTCACAAGACCAGCATGCGCTCAAGAGCTAGGCATCTTCAAAATGTTCACCTTAGAGCTCGTTATCTAGCCCAGTGGCTTTCAAACTCTTTTAATGGAACTCCTTATAAATAAAAATCCCATGGGGAGGTTCCAGATTAAGAGTGATAGGCAGCTGTACACTGTACACTGCTTGAAGCGAGCAGAAGGCCAAGAGTCCCCTGTGGCTCTGAGGAGCATGGTTTGCTTCAAATGCCCTCATTTTACAAATGAGGCAACTGAGACCCCAGATGAAGACATGAGTCCTCTGTGAAGAGCCAGGACTGGAGCCTAAATTTCTTTTTTTCCCAGAACAGCCACTACCCCTCCTAGGAGAATGGTGACAGGGGAGGAAGGTGCCATTGAGGGGAAATTTCATCTAGTGATCACTCTTATGGGAGAATCTGTATCTTTCACAATCACTGGGTAGACGTTTAGGGCCTGAGTTTTTGAAAGTCTTTCCAAGTGGCCTGGTTGTGGGAATTATGTCAGTTTCAAGAGTGCACATCTGGAATAAAGAAAGACCCCGAATAGCTGTAGCAATCCTGAGAAACAAGAACAAAGTTGGAGGGATCTCAATACCAGATATCAAGCTGTATTACAAAGCCACTGTTCTCAAAACTGCCTGGCACTGTCACAAGAACAGACATATAGACCAATGGAATAGAATACAGAACCCAGAAATCAACCCAAAACACTATGCTCAATTAATATTTGACAAAGGAGGCAAAAGCATACAATGGAGTCAAGACAGTCTCTTCAATAAATGGTGCTGGGAAAATTGGACAGATACAAGCAAAAAAATGAAACTAGACCACCAACTTATACCATACAAAAAATAAACTCAAAATGGATAAAGGACAGGAAACCATAAAAATCTTAGTGGACTCCACAGGCAGCAAAATCTCAGACATATGCTGAAGCAATATCTTCACCGATACAGCTCCTAGGGCAATGGAAACTAAAGAGAAAATAAACAAATGGGACTACACCAAAATAAAAAGCTTCTGCACAGCAAAAGAAACCAACAAAACAACAAGAAATCCCACTGCATGGGAGAACATATTTGCCAATGTTATCTCCAATAAGGGTTTAATCTCCAACATTTACAGGGAACTCATACAACTTAACAAAAGGAAGATAAACAATCCAATAAAAAAAAAAGAGCAAAGGACCTAAATAAATACTTTTTGAAAGAGGACATACAGAAGGCCAAGAAACATATGAAAACATGCTCAAAGTCACTAATCACCTGAGAGATGCAAATCAAAATGACAATGAGGTACCATCTCACACCTGTCAGAATGGCTATCATCAACAAATCAACAAATGACAAGTGCTAGCAAGGATGCAGAGAAAAAGGAACCCTCGTGCACTGCTGGTGGGAATGCAGACTGGTGCAGCCACTGTGGAGAACAGTATGGAGTTTCCTCAAAAAACTAAAAATGGAGCTCCCTGTGGCTGCACGACCAAGGGTGATCCCGAGTGGGGGGGTGAAAGGATTAAGGAAAAGACAGACAAGAGAATAATAGCTGGGTCTCGTGGGACACTGCCTCCCTGATGAGGAGATAACGACAGCGCCCACAAGCCGTGTCTTTATTTTATAGCAGATGCCACGAGGCAAAGTTGCCGTGATCACGTTGTTTACAGCATTCTTGTGAGTTTCAACCCTACTCAACTACATGCACCTGAACTCTAGCACAAGGCACGTGGGGCCACGTGTTTGGACCATAGGTTCAAGCTTACAACCACAGCCGTTGGCTATAATTGTGCTGGGAGGGCCTTGCCCTCCAGCTGGGACTTGCACGTGGCAATGAGAGGACCCTGTCCTTTCATTAGTCCAAGGTTTGAACCTGGCCAAAACACCGTAACTGCGCCCCACAGCTCCCATTTGACCCAGTGATCCCACTTCTAGGAATATATCCCAAGAAACTAGAAACACCAATCAGAAAGGATATATGCATCCCTATGTTCATAGCAGCACAATTTACAATAGCTAAGATTTGGAAACAGCCTAAGTGCCCATCAGTATATGAGTGGATTAGAAAACTGTGGTACATCTACACGATGGAATACTACCTTGCTGTAAAAAGGAAGGAACTCCTACCATTTGCAACAGCATGGATGGAGCTGGAGAGCATTATGCTAAGTGAAATAAGTCAGAGAAAGATAAATATCACATGATCTCACTTATTTGTGGAATATTATGAACAACATAAACTGATGAACAGATTCAGAGACAGAGAAGTACCCATCAGACCGTCAAATCTCACAGGGAAGGGAGGGGAGGGTGAGGGGAAGGGGGAGAGATCAACCAAAGGACTTGTATGCATGCATATAAGTATAACCAATGGACACAGACACTAGGGGGGTGAGGCCACAAGCAGGGGTGTGGGGGGGCAATGGGGGGGTAAAGACACATATGTAATACCTTAATCAATAAAGAAAAAAAAAGAATGTGCCCAGCTTACCCATGACTCAGAACTCTACACAGAGACTATGGCAAAGGGATAACTGAATGGCAGAGTAAAGAGGGGTTGATAAGAAAGCAGGTGTATCATACTGAGAGCACAAAGTCCTAATTGACAGAAATGTGACAATAGAGAGAGTCTAACATGCTGGTCTGCTTTTCAAACCCTCCTATGTGGAAATCTAGGTAAGTGGGCAGATTGGCTAGGAGTATTTAATCTTTTTAGAGGAATTCAACAGAGCAGCTAAGAGGAGAGCCTCTGTCCATCTCCTCTTCTCGCTCTGGTCTGTTCCACCTTTCCCGACCCCTTGGAGCCCTGGCAAACCCAGGGATGCTGAGTAAGCACCTCAGCCAGTTGCCTTTGAGGTTCCCAAGAGGAAGAGTAAATAGAATCTCATGCATGACAGTTTCCATGTAAAATGGGACATGAAGACAATAGAAGGGTCCCCATTACTAGTTTACCATTGAAGCAACCACAAGGAACTTGTGAAACTGTTTCCATTCTCTGGTGCCAGGTGGCACTGAGCTGGGGGCTCAGATGGCAGAGCAAAGCAAGGGGCGCCCGAGCTTCATGTACATGCGCTCTGGGAGGCGAAGCTGGCTGTTCGTGGAGCTCTCACTCCCATATGCAGACAGGGATGAGCCGGTGGCCCAGGGAAAGGTGCCAGTGAATTTCCATTATCTGGTTGGATCGGGGTCTGCATATGAAAACAGCTCTATACGTCCCCACCTCCCCCCCCACCCCCTCAAAACCCAGCAAAAGCCTATCCATTTTGTTCCCTTCCCGTTCCCCATTCTATAGCCCAACTCTTTCACGGTGGCAATTTTGGGGAGTCCTGTGGTGTGGTGAGCAGGCCTTCCGTGTCTCCTTTTACCACAGCATTGAAAGGACCAACCATCCTCCCTTAACTCTGAAGATAAACAGAAAGCATTGAGGCCTCAGGAGGTCTGATTGGGATAAACAGTCCCAAATGCTCTTTCAGAGTTCGGGGCCTTATTTAAAACAGCTGCCATGCTGAGCTCAGCCAGCGTGGACTGGAAATGCCATTCCCCTCGAATGCAAAGTTTATGTTGCTGCTATGTTACCCATGAAAGCGAATAAATAATAGTTAAAAGGCTAAATCTCTTTCAGGAAGACCGAACATGCGGGTGAGGATCTTGAGAAAACCTTTAGTCTGGACAGAGGTGAGGGTGAGTTGTCTTCACACATACCAAGCACATCCTTGCTCAGGGCCTTTGCACTTATTTTCATTTCAGAACAATTTCCCCCTAAATCCATATGTATTACCCCTTTTCTTCATTAAAATCTCTGTTCAAATTCCAATGCATCATAAAGCCCTTTCCTAACCATCCTTTCTAAACTGGCACCCCACAGTTACTCTCTGTAGTCTAGTGTCTATAATTATTTTATTTTCACATAGCACCTGACAATCTATTTTCATGTTTTTTAAGTCTTTCTAGACTATCTCTTAGGGATAGTTAAGTTCCATAAAGACAGGGTTTCTTGCTGTTTTTCTATACGATATCCCGAGGGCCTTGATGGTGAACTGCGCGTGGTGGATGTTCAGTAAGGGTTGTCGAGTAAATGAATTCTAGAGTTGTTGCTGCCAACTCCACTGTTAGACACCTTCAGAGAAAAATGACCCGCCTTTGTAAACTGTAAAGTGCCATGCGGATGCATATTATTACTAATGTATTAATCTCCATTTGCAAACCCTCTGTGTGGAAAAATATTCTCCATTAACTTCAAATCTTCCACTGAAAATTAGGCTTTTCATTTCATAGGAGGAACCAAGAGTGGCTTTTAGTCGCCTTCTTCAAAGAAAGAAAAACACGCTCCCATTTTCTTATGAGAGTTGGCACATTCACTAGCGTGTGTGGAGGGAGAGAGGAGAGAGGCATATTTCCCCAAACATCTCCAGAATTACCAGTCATTGAAAAGTTCCAGTTCCATTGTGCCTAATTATCTATTAGACACCATGTGGCCTGTTTTCCATTTTGTGTGATTCATCCTGTGCTGGAAATGCTCTCATTCCATTTGTGTATTACCAAGTGATCCTATTTCCTCGGAATTTTTCAGGGAGGACTTCATGTGAGCTTCTAACAGCTCTGAGAGAGGGACTGTTATTGTCCTTATTTCCTAGGGGAGAAAATAGACTCAGATGGCTGAAGCGAGTTCCCTGGGGTCGCAGAATGTTGACAACTAGAAACAGAACCAGTTCCTGGAACCAAATAGGCTACAGACTCAGAAGTTCAGGCCCCAAGTCCAATGTGCTTTCTTCTCAGCCGCAGGGCCTCCTCTGGAGAACATAGATTTTCTTCTACGCTTCCTACCTGGACACTCATCTCCTAAGTCCCGTGCCTTTTTGTAGCGCCCTTGGGATAATGAACCAAGTAAACATTTTTGTCTCCCCCCACCAGCCTCTGCGGCCGAGTTCCAACAGTCCAGAAGGAAAAAGGCATCCCGAAATGAATCACAGCATTAACAGACTGTGCTTTTAATGGGCTAACAACAAACAGTAAATCCTCCGTTCAGCCCAGACTCGCTCGCTGGCCCAGCAGGGTCGCTGCCTGGGGGGAGATGGGAGGCAGGGAGCAGTGGTCCTGGGAAGAAAGTCAGGCACAACCTCAGAGGACGCAACAGCAAGAGGGATGCCTCTCAGGCAAAGGTGCCCTTCCAGCCCCATGTGCTTCCTGCGGGGAGAGAGTGAATTAACAGGTGAGGAGCGCAGGCTTCATCTCAGCTCTGCCGGGCGCAAAGCTGCTGCCCTGTAATTGCCTGACTCAAGGCTTGTGGCCAAGGAGGAGGTCAGGGGCCCCAGGCCTTCTGGAGCTGAAAAGCACAGTTATCGCAGACAGCTGCTTCTTTCCCGGTGGGTGATATTCCTCTTAGGAAATGGTTTTCTGGTAATACCCCAAACGGTCAGCGGGGTGCTGCTATTCCACTCCTGGTCTCCGATATTAATCAGGCAGGTGAAGCTGGTGACGATGGCTCAGACCCCAGAAGAGACCCACAGGATTCCAGTAGGGGGCAGACTAATTTACCCAGGAGGCTGTGGTGTGATGAAGGTAAAATCCACAAGGTGGAAAGAAAGTGAACACCATGTCTTTTGAATGAGGATCAGTGAGTTAAGACCTCTTAGGACAGCGGTTCTCAACCTGTGGGTTGCGACCCCTTTGGCGGTCGACCGACCCTTTTACAGGGGTCGCCTAAGACCATCCTGCATATCAGATATTTACATTACGATTCATAACAGTAGCAACATTACAGTTATGAAGTAGCAATGAAAATAATTTTATGGTTGGGTCACAACATGAGGAACTGTATTTAAAGGGCCAGAAGGTTGGGAACCACTGCCTTAGGAGGTCCAGGAAGAGGTACTACATACTATGGGGGCTACAAATAAGGATGTAAAAGGTTCCTGCCCTCAGGGAGCTGAAACACTAGGTGGAGAGAGAAACTAAAACCATATGTAAACCAAATAGAATGGAGCTAAGAGCTGTATTGCATAGCAATGGGTCAAGTTGACATTGAGTAAGTGGACACTGGGCACATTTAATAAGTGCCAACAGGATTTAAGGAATGCTCCGGGAAAGGATGCTTTATGTGCAAGATGAATCCTGAGCTGTGCACCTTGAAGCATCGTCGATGATGTTTGACTAGAAGCAGGGAGGTGGAGAGCATTCAGGGGAGGGGAAGGCAAATTAAGAAATGAAACAGAAGCCATTAATAAATATTTCTAGCGTGGCCTGTGTTGCTCAATGGTTCCGCATCGACCAGGAGGTCACGGTTTGATTCCCAGTTAGGGCACAGGCCCAAGTTGCAGGCTCGAGCCCCAGTAGAGGGTGTGCAGGAGGCAACTGATCAATGATTCTCTCTCATCACTGATGTTTCTCTCTCTCCCTCTCCCAAATCAATAAAAATATATTTCTAAAAATAAATATTTCTTTGGCTTTTCATAGTTTATAATGAACTTTATATAGTTAACTCTTATAACTAAATCTGAGATAAGCTGGTTTGATTAAATGAGAAGTCTAACACTCAGACAGTTTAGGAAAAAAAAAAAGACAAAGACAATTAATATTATTCCATTGACAGGTATCAGATCTGGGGCAAGAATCCAGGTCTATGCCTTTTCTTTTAGAAACCAGAGAACTTGCAAGCCTTTTTTACTACAACCCAGAGCAAGACATACATTTTCATCCCATGGTATTGTTTCATAACACAGTGCTTATCCCCAGATGTTTCCAGAGCCATCCTATTCTATACCAGATCATTTCAGTTGTATAACAGACAATCCCAAAACTTAATGGCTTAAAACAACAACCATTTATTTTGCTCATGATTTTGTTGGGTGATTTTTTAGATCAGTGGTTCTCAACTGGGGTATTTTTGCCCGTTGGGGGATATGTGGGCACGTCTGAAGAAATTTTTGTTTTTATAACTGGGGTGATGGTGCTACTGGCATCCAGTGGGTAGATGCCAGGCATTCTACAATGCATAGAGCAGCCCCAAACAAAGAATTATCTGGCTCCAAATGTCAATAATGCCAAGGTTAGAAAACCCTATTGTGGGCTGGGCTAGGCTCAGCTGACGTCAGCAGGGCATAGTCTCTGTGGTCAGCTGGTGACTTGGCTTTGGGGGTAGAATGGTTCTCAATGGGCTTCCTTCACACACCTGGAGGCCAATTTTCAGTCTGGGGTACAGAAAATTCAGTCCTGCATCTTTCTTCTTCCATAGGCTTGTCCAGGTTCATTCACATGGTGATGGTCTCAGAGCTCCCAGCAGCCACAAGAGAGGGCAAGTCTCAATGTTCAAGTATTTTTGAAGTCCTCACTTGCTATTGTTCCATTACCCAGTGAGTCACATTGAGGCAAGAAGAAGCTGAGGGCCATGACTGCAGCAATCTACCACAACTGCATTAAATAAAAATGCTGGTTATGGCCCACTAAGTTTATCTCATGGTCTCCCTACAACTGAATGATACTACTTTATACCAAGTCCTTTGCAAGCTATGCAATGGGATTGTTCTTTTATTCCCAGAATATTGGACAATGTCATAGGCATGGTAGTTTTTATGAATGGGCATGAGACATTGGAGGTGCCAATAAAGAAACGTGTCTGACCTGGAATGGACACTCTAGAAGAGAAGTTTGGCTGGTTGACATGGAGCCAGGGTTGGGCACCTCTAAAATGCCAAGCAAAGCAAGTTTTAATTCAGACATTAGGGAACATACTGAAGCCACCCGGTTCTCAGTCAGGACTACTGCTCCAGATTTGTATGCTCTCATAGCAGCCTTTCCCCTCTAGTTGCTTCATTCATTATTTACTAAGTTAACACTCCTCAGCCTTCCCTACCTAATGAGACAGAAAGGAAGTTGTACACGATAGTGCTTAAAGATGAGTGGGAGGGAAAAACAGTATGGGACAAGAAGCTGTGAGCCTGTCAATCTTCTGTTAAGTTTTGCTTCTTCTTGGAGAAAACATGAAAGCCACATGGGCCTGAAATCGAAGAATGCTTTTTTTAAAAATATATTTTATTGATTTTTTTACAGAAAGGAAGGGAGAGGGATAGAGAGTTAGAAACATCGATGAGAGAGAAACATCGATTCAGCTGCCTCCTGCACACTCCCTACTAGGGATGTGCCTGCAACCAAGGTACATGCCCTTGACTGGAATCGAACCTGGGACCCTTCAGTCGGCAGGCCGACGCTCTATCCACTGAGCCAAACCGGTCAGGGCGAAGAAGAATGCTTTTTTAATACAAGTCCGGAAAAGTTAGTTTGGGGTTCATGGAATTAAGCTGTGTACTTGGTTGCCATTAAGAAGTCAAGAGACTCTCGGAAGGTGAGAGAAGGGGAAACCAGGCTGCTTCACTCTGGTCCAGCCTGACCTGCTGTGTCCTCTAGGACAGGACACTATCCCTCTCTGAGCCTCAGTTTCCTCCTCTGTAAAGTGAAGTGGGGGGAGTGAATGAGCATGAAGCTCCCTTCCGGAGGGCAAGTTTAGATAGCCAGCTGTGTTTCTTGTGGCGGCGAGAATTTCTGACCCACCTCCTCCCTGACTGCATTCTTTCAGGCACCGTCCATCCTGCCTTGAAAACAGAATCAACTCTTGATGTCAATCACAGGGTGACAGAATGGGAGCCTGGCTGTCTGTCCCCTGCGGGAAATTGCAGGCAGAAAATTAATCTCCATCTTCACACCAGATCCCCCTCCAAGCAACATCTGACAGGGAAGGCCTCTCGCTTCCCTTCTGGCTCCCACATGTCACGGAACCTGTTGCCTCACGATTCAATCCCCGTTCCCATTAAAGTTAACCGTCCCCTTGAAAATGAATGCACAGTTAACAAAGTGATAAGTTGATGCTTAAACTTTAAACAGATTGCTTTCAGCTAATCTCAGTTAAGTGGCAGACGAAATCATAGGCACTCTCAGCTTTATATAAGCCCCAGCACCCAAGAACATGACTGGGCTCCTCCAGGGAAATTCTTGCAATGTTTCCTTTTCCAGAAGCTGAAATGGAGCGGGCAGGGGGTGGAGTAGAGAAACAGAAGACTAGGAATGGATGTTCTGCTACACGGAGGACAAAGTTAGCTGTGCATCCTTAGGAACATCACTTAACCACTCTGAGAGTCAGTGCTCCTTGTAGCGAGCTGGCACAGCCATGCATACTCAGCCCCAGGGCGCCTTATGTGCCGCGCCAGCTCAGCCAGGTTCGGTGACCCTGAGAGGGGGCGGTGAAGGATTGAGAAAAGACATACAAGAGAAGAAAGCTGGGTCTGGGTGGGAAGCTGCCCTCTCTGATGGAGAGCCTCTCTGATGGAGAGCTAGGGACAGCGCCACGGACTATAAGTCGTGTCTTTATTTTAGAGCCAGATTCCACGGGGTGAAGTAAGGGCGTGATCAAGATGTTTACAACATTCTCCTGGGTTTCAATCCTACTCAAATACATGCACCTGAACTCTATCAAGCCCACATCACTCAGGCACGTGGGGCCACGTGCTCAGACCATAGATTCAAGCTTACAACTACGTATAGTTTTTGGCTATAATTGTGCTGGGAGGGCTTTGCCCTCCAAGTGGGGACTTGCACCTGGCCATGAGAGGACTGTGCCCTCTCATCAGTCCGAGGCTTGAACCTGTCCAAACACTGTGGCCGCTCTCCACAGTTCCTCTCAGTAAATGGGAACAATGATACAGCTCAGTTACAGGACTCTTGTAAAGAAGTAGCGAGCATATGAGTAAAGTGACCCACCCAGTCCTTGCACATCCGAAGATCGTGATAATAAGGAGTGGGCAGCGCGGGAATGTGCCCAGTCAGTGCCTTCTCATCAGTGGAGATGTAAGAGCAGACTCCTCCCCCGACAACGGCTGCTGAAGATCTTCCTACCTGGATATTAACCCAGAGAGGAGGCGGAGGCTTGTTTGTGCTTTGGGGGAAGGAGCGCGGGTGAGGGCTCAATTGTTTAGTTGTCCAAAAGCTCCTTTTAAATATACAAATTGTCATCGTTTTTGTGCCCAGCAAAAGATAGAAAAACTATGTTCTTATTCCTTTCAGATCACCAGAGCAGAATGGCACTTTCCCATCATCCCAAACGAAAACTCTGTAACAAATTAGAAAAAACAATTCCCCATCTCCCCTCCCTCCAAGTCCTGGCAACCACCATTGTACTTTCTGTTTCTATGAATGTGACTAGTGTGGGTGCCTCACAGAAGCAGAGTTATGCAATAGTTGCCCTTTTTGCGTCTGGTTTATTTCACTTGGCATTACGTCTTCAAGGTTTATCCATGTTGCAGCCTGTGTCAGAATGTCCTTCCTTTTTAAGGATGAATAATATTCCATTGTATGCAGATACCACACTTTGCTTATCTACTCACCTGAGCTGTCTCCACATTTTGGCTATTGTGAATAATGTTACTCTGAGCATTGTATACAAATATCTGTTTGAATCTCTGCTTTCAATTCTTTTGGGTCTATACCCAGACGTGAAATTGCTGAATTATATGGTAATTCTATGTTTAGTATTTTTGAGGAACCACAGTAGTGTGTTCTGCAGCGGCTGCTCCGTTTTGCACTCCCACCAGCAACATACCGTCATATCACCGTGCAGTTGTGTTTTTGGTAGTTACTGATAAAAAGCAAGAGCTACATTAAAACCCACGTGGAACTGGAAATAAGGTGCAGTGTTCAACCTGATTTCAAGGTTTGTATATCCCATTTGTAAGGCATTGTGTTTATTTTAGAATAAAATAACAAATCTTTTCCCTTTCAATTAATGTTTATTATTATTTTTTCAAATGGCTGGTAGGTTGTTAGGACATAAATATCATTATGCATTTAACCTAGTTTTAGCTAGGCATGTATTTAGCATAACTATTTAACAAATGGAACAACTAGGTGTTTCCTTTGGCTTAAGGACATACTTAATATCACGACTGAGACAGGAGGGGTGCCATAAACTGAGAAATTCTAGAATCTTCTGGCCCAGAGGATGAGTGTCAAGGACAGAGTTTTAGAAATCCCGGGCTTTCTTCACTCTTGTTTCGATGGTTTCTGAGGCGGTGCTGCTGCCAGAACCTCCCAAAATAGAGACGGTTTCTTTCCCATTTCTTTCACTTTTCCCAAAGTGGTACACAATTGAGCAATGGTTTACTCAACCTCAAATCGGGGTTGGGTAACTCAGTATTTTTTTATTTATTAATTAGGTTGTGTGAGTTAATAATAAATATCAAATTAGCTAACAGTGTGGGCAAGTGCATCTTACAACCATACAGTCTCCGGGTTAGTAACACTAGCTTTAAGTATCTCAGTAGCTCAGACTTGCTCAGAAACAGTGTCTGTCTTTCCAAAATAAAGTGTCAAATTAAACGAATAAAATGCAATTCAGAAGTCACTTCCTCTGTGGCCCAATCCCGCACTCTCTCAGTGGAGATGGCTGCTTCTTTAATCGTGGTCCCACAGATTTGCTCACGCTCCTTTAAATTAAAACATTTTCCTGACTGCATTTTATTTATTTGCCTGTGATTATTTATTTCTTTTTCCTCTAGAATATAAACTCCCGAGGACAGAGACTTTAACTTAATTACTACTGAGGGCCTAGTTCCAGCAAGTATTAGTTTGATTACCTGATGGGGAAAAAATACCAAAACAGTTAAAAATTAGCAATTTAAGACCTAGGGATTCCATTTTTTAATTTTATCACAAGAAAATGAGAATAAGCACATAAAAGTTTTATGGACAAAGATGTTCTTAGCAGCATGATTTCTAATCCCCAAAAAAATTGTACATAACTTTTAAGTGTTTGACCATAGGGAAAGGTTTAATTAAGCTTTCATACATCCGTTTAATGATCAGGGGGCTATTAAAATAATGTTTACAAAATACTTTATAATCACAAGAAAATGCTTATGTCAATGTACAGTTTTAAAAAGGAAAATTAAAAAAATTGTGCATACAATATGATCTCATTTTTGAAAACACACACACCAATATTTAGAAAGAAGGGGAAAAAAACCCTTGGGAGAATATAGATTTAGACTATTTTAATAATTATTGTGTCTAAATAACTAATGCATTTCTTCCACTCTTGTTATATTTTCCATGATTTGTCTATGTTTAGCTTATGCAATGTTCCCCTTGGGACAGCTGATTCTTGGGCCAGCACACATCCTAGTTTTTCCATGTCTTTCCATCTACTGCTCTGATCTCCTATAGCTTTCATACAATAACGTTTTGAGCTTTAAAAACAAAAATAAAAAGGTCTGAATCTGGAAGCAGAGTGCCCAAATTTGAAACTCGATCCTACCTCTTATCCCCTGAGTGACCTTGCATGAATTATCCTCTCAGTGCTTCCGTTTCTTTATCTGTAAAATAGAGTCTTATCTTGTATCTAGAGATAAGCTTCTGAGAGGCAGAGACCATGTCTTATCCTAAGACTTCGCTACATAGAAAATAAAAACACGAAGTTCGTTTAATTACATGCGATTTACGTAGGGAACATCATAACATTGGCGGTAGACATAGTCACAGACACAAACTACTTTGCAATAAAGTAGATCAGTAGTAAGCGTTACTGACTGTACTTGGTATGGTCTTATATTTTAAAGGCTATTACTTTTTTATTTACCTATTGCAACTCATAGAATCCCAGGAAGGCTCATTTGCTTATTTCCTGGACAAACTTTCCATTGAATTCACATTGCGTGACAGTCACTGTTCTAGAGTGGGGGTCCAAAACAGTTTTTGCTTTCAAGGAACTTTTAAAATGTGGTGGCTGTGGTGGTGGTGGGTACAGACGAGACAACATAATTATAATACAGTGTGATAGGATGCTGTAGAACTAGGTTAAAAGGTACTTTGGATGCACACAGATGAGACAGCTGGTAAGTCTCTAGGGGAAGCAAGAAAGAGCAAAACCCTTCCAGAGGAGCTGATGCCAGGACTGAGTCTCAGAGAAAGATGAGGGATTATCCAGGGGAAAGGAGGTTGAAAATGCCATTCAAGGAAAAGAAAACACAAGTTCGAAGGCCTGCCATTTATTTTTCCTCTGACACTCCATTTTGGGGAGACAACTGTTATTTCTAGTTGAATCAAAGCCATTAAGATATTTAATGATAGTGGCTACTGACCCAGAAGAAGGGGGCTCAGAGATTGTATATATTGAAGATTGATTCTCATTGTGAAATGGAAGGTAATTCAAAATGTCTAGAACATAAATTACAGTGGAAAGCGGAGGGCAAGCTGAGCCTGCAGAGGTGTGCACGGTGCCATGTTGGAGCCAGGAGCTGGAGAGGTGGGCATGTGCCCTGTGCTAGGAGGACTGATGCCAGGGAGGAGAGCGTGTGACCTACACGATGGCTCCTCAGATTGAGGACATGAGCTTGAGTACCACACTAAGGGGCCTAAGACTGGAGAGGCGACCACGTATGTCATGCTAAGGGGGCCTGAATCCATCCTCGCAATGAGAACCAGCCTGGGAAAATTTTTAAAAAGCAGGTGACATTTTTTGAAGGACTAGATCAGAGAAAGGGAAACTTACCAGGAGGCGTTGCGGTGATAAAGGCAGGCGGCTTGGGAAAGTGAGTGAAGTGGTGACTTTAGCAAAATGAGAACGCAGGTGATTTGTCTGCTTTAGAAGGAAAAGGAAAAGCATGACTTTGAATGTAGTCTTTTTTATGATTAATTTAAACATTTTAATTACAGTTTACAGACAATATATTTTGTATTAGTTTCAGGTGTACAACGTAGTCATTAGACAACCATATACTTTCAAAGTATTCCCTTGATATTTCCAGTACCCACCTGGCACCATACACAGTTATTAGAATATTACTGATTATATTTCCTACGTACTTTACATCCCTGTAACTACTCTGTAACTACCAATTTGTACTTCTTAATCCCTTCACTTTTTCAACCTGTCCCCTAACCCTCTGGCAACCATCAGTCTTTTTTCTGTATCTAGGAGTCTGTTTCTGTTTTGTTTGTTTGTGGTTCTTTAGATTCCACATAGAAGTGAAATCATATGGTATTTGTGTTTCTCTGACTGACGTAGTTCACTGAGAATAATACCTTCTAGGTCCATCCATGCTATTGCAAATGATATAATTTTGTTCTTTTTTATGGCTGAGTAATATTGCATTGTATATATATACCACATCTTTTCCATCCACTCGTCTACTGATGGGCACTTGGGTTGCTTCCATAGCTTGGCAACTGTAAATAATGCTGCAATGAACATAGGGGTGCATATATTCTTTCAAACTATTGTTTCAAGTTTCTTTGGATCAATTCCCAGAATGTAGTCTTGAACTTGAGTTTTTGTGAGAGTACCTAGTAGACAGCTAGATATTTGGGATGCAGAGCTTAGGAAAGATATCCAAAACATATTTCAGAGAGCTAATGTTAAAATAAGGCTTCAAAAATAGAAGTAGAAGACAAAAATCACACACTCAAACAAAAAAAGTAAAAATTCTAATAATTATTGAAGTTGAATATTTAATTTAGCTTGGAGCTCCCAGGAAGTCTGGACAAAATGGAAACTGTTATTCTGTCCACATTATGTGTCCATTTGTTAGAACTGATGAAAACTGTGACTTTGCTCAATAGAATATATCAGAAAGTTGGGAAGAATGGCAGAGTGCTAATAACACCCTGTGAAGTAAAAAGTTAGAAGATACAATTTAAGGACTCTGCATTTACGCCATTGGCCCTGAAAAACTTTCCCATTAAGAGGACAAATATTTGACCCTGTCCGAAGCCATAGAGAAACATATCAATGCATTGTTTAAATATTTGTGAGGCTTTGATATCCTAGAAAAAAAGCAATTCCTTAAGAAAAGTCTATGAACTATCACTTGGAATAACCCTTGTAATTCTCAGAAGATTGGTTGCCTTAACCTATTGGGGATGTATCTGGAACCCAATGAGGGCTCCCAGGTTCACCTACCATGTCCTCCCCCTTTTCAGATATCCTTTCCATGCCAGATGCTGGGAATCATAGTCACAACTGAAGTCTCCCCCCAGCAAAGTGTTCCTGTGGAAGAAACACTTGGCCCATATCGCCATCATCATGTGGTTGGGTATATTTGTTAACCCCTAGAGTGCCGGGGAGGCGATCGCGCTCCTCCTGCAGTGTCACTATTAGATGCTAGTAGTTCACTCTTTATTGACAGATGGCACCTAAGTGCAGAAAACAAATGTAGTAAAGGTTTCCTTAAGTTTTTGAATATGTAACTTCATTTACTTGCGATTCATAATTTTTTTCCTAAACTGCTGTAAAATCAGCAAAAATGCCTTGGCGATTTTAGCATAGTTCCTAGGATATTGGTTGGCACTCAAAGGGTTAAAGATATTTGGCCACTTCAACTGCTGAAAATGTATGCCATCTCCCTTATCCTAATTTGGATGGAGATGAGTGTTTTCCCCAATGAATACAGCATATTTCAGAGAGGAAGGGAGAGGGAGAGGGAGAGAGAGAAACATCAATGATGACAGAGAATCATTCATCAGCTGCCTCCAGCCCACCCTCCCTCCCCAGCCCCTCCATGGGGATTTAGCCCACAACTGGGCTTGTGTCCTGACCGGGAGTCGAACTGTAAACTCTTGGTTCATAGGTCAACAAAACCGCTGAGCCACACCAGCCAGGCTAGACAGCTCATCTTTAGAGTTGCACTTTCAAAACCTTCTTTTTAAAACATGGTTTACTTTGAGTTCAAGAAAAAATAAAATAAACGTATCAGGAGTCTCAGCAGATCTTATTACAACCTTCTTAAATAGAGCCCAGCTTTGACACCAACTGTTTACTGAGTTCCAGCTACCACCAGGCCCTTGTCAGAGCTGATGTAGGGGACTGCCAGGTGATTAGTTTTCCAAAGATGCTGTAACAAAGCACCTCAAAGGGGTGGTTTAATCAACAGAATTTATTGCCTCGCAGTTTTGAAGCCTACAAGTCCTAGATCAACCTATCGACAGGGTGGGTTCCCAATGTGGGATGCAAGTGAGTATCTGTTCAACCTCTTCCTATTTTCCAGTGGTTTGCTGGTAATCTCTGGCTTGTAGATGCATCCACCTGACCTCTGTCTCCATCTTCTCATAGCACGTTACCTAGTGGTTATCTCTCCCTATCTCTGTGTCCAAATTTCCCCTTTTTATAAGGACACCTGTCATATTGGGTTGGGGCCATCCTAATGACCTCTTTTTAACTTGGTGACGTTTACAAAGACCGCCCCCCCTCCCCCCACACACACATTCCATTCCAAACAAGGTTGTATTTGAAGTACCGGGAGTTCGGAATTCAACATACCTTTTGGGATGAGACACAATCTAACCCATGACTTTCTAAGAAAGGGGTTGCCACACTTTGATATGCACTAGACTCACCTGAGGACAAGTTCTTGGACCCTCCTCTTTCTTCACACCACTATTCTTCATAAAACAGCCAAGAATGGTATGAATAATTTCTTATTTTTCTATATAGAAACATTTCCCCAAGTGTGCTCTGCAACTTCAGTCATGCAAGATAATCTGCAGTAAAAGATTCCACAGTCAATTTAGTACCGGAAAGATAGTCACGGATTCCACAATTACAACAACAACAACTCTTTAACTTTATTGCTATTTTTATTTTTTTTTTTACTTGAAAATCTCACGCGCATCCCATGGAAATAATATCTACAGAGAACATTATGGGGAATGCTAGTTTAATGTTTTACCATTTACAAAACATATTCACAGTTATTATCTCATTTGGTTCTCCAAACAGGCTCTGGTGGAGGCGGAGTGGTTATTACGGTTTTATTGTGAAGAAACCTCGGTTTCTAGAGGCCCGGTCATTGGCCAGGAGCAGGAGCAGGGGGTCAAAGCCACAGCGATAGAGCTTGCACCTCCGCCTCTTGATTTTAAGTCCAGTGCTATTTCCCTGGCACTAAGTTTCTCGATTGGAACAGTGTTACATAATCTCTCCCTCCCTCCTTTTCTGCTATGACAGTTGAATTCAAGGCAATGCTTTAACCTTTACTGAGAAGCAACACATCCACTTCTGGGTGAGGGTGAGAAGAAAGACAAAGCCGGGAGTAGAGAGCAGCCCACACCAAGAGCCCCCTGCCTCCTGCTGCCTGTCTCCTCCTCTTCCCACTTTTTGTTTAAAATTCAGCCGTTGCTGTCTCTCTCCCTGTAGTTTCCCTCTGCCCTTTTGGGAGACGCTCTATGGGATTCCTACAGAACCTGCCTTCACACTCAGCTCCTGTCTCCCTACTCCAGGGCCACCCCTCCCTCTCCAACTCCCACCCCACTTCTTTAAGAGGCCCTACTTTATTGATTCCTGAGATGCTAGTGACATTTGGAACACACCTTTCATCCCTGGGATGCTGTCTGTTGCCATAGAAATTTGTCCAAAAGGAGTCTTCAGTTGCTGGAACATGCTTTGTGGGGACCACAAAAGCTCCCAGGCACTGATGGGGCTGCCAGTCCCTGACCCATGATCCCCTGACGTATGGATGGGGAAACGGTCCACCACTCTTCCCACAGCCTTGGGAGGGCCACGGCTGAAAGGCAGGGTGAGGGATGGAGGCTCCTGTGCTAGAAGGAAAGGGGATTTAACTGGAAGAATATTTGTGGGTGCTCCATACTTAAGGGGCTTGAGGGATGATTCTCAACCATTTGGGGAGAGAAAGGGGAGTTTACGCGACAGAAGTTGCTGTGAGGATAGATTCTGTGCAAGGGACCATGAGAACTGCACAGGAAGTTACACTCACTCAGAGGTGGAACTCGCATCTGACTATGGTGGGAAAGCTGTGGCTGACCTCGGTAACAACCTCAGCATCATTGCTGGGGGGAGAGGGGCTCAGCAGGAAGCCATCCTGGGGAAGGATGGGGAGCTGGGGCTGAGCCCGGTTGCAGGTGGTGAGATGTCCTGTGGGAAGAAGCAAGTGCTGCAAAACTCAGTCTCCAAGGGGGTCTGTGCACTCAAGCCCACTGGGCCATGCCAGACTGAAGGGTGTCCAGGGAAGTGGGTATGTGGGGCCGTAGGACTGTAGACAGTGAGAAAGACCCAATGTCTGGCCGCAGTGCCTGGGGGATTCATCTGTTAATAGGAGGGCGCTGTCTGGGGTCCCTGGGAAAGGGATTGTGGTGATTAGGGACCGGCACACTTTGGCTCCTGCTCCCTCCTGCTTCCCCCTGCTCTGCCTTCTTTCTGGCACATTATTTCCATACTGTATTACTCACTGTTGAGAGCAGGGTTTCTCGACCTCAGGACTATTGATATTTGGGGCTGGGTGTTCTTTGTTGGGGGGCTGTCCTCTGCCTGGTAGGATGGTTAGCAACATCCTCAGCCTCGATGCTAGTAGCACCTCCCTCCTCAAATTGTGTCAACCAAAAAAGTCTCCAGGCATTTCCCAGTGTCCCCTGGGGCAGGGGAGGAATTACCCCCACCCTCGCCACCGCCCTAGTTGACAGTTACTGCTCCAGAGGAGAGAACTTCAGGGGAGGTGGACGGGACTGACAGGAGCTAGGCCCTAAGCAAACAGCCTGGGGTGGAGGGCTGCCCCCCAGTCAGACGGGAAATGATGTTGGAGAGGAACCTGGGGCTCTCAGAGCTCAGTCATCCAAGTGACATCGATGCAGAAGGGACTCATGGGGCCCTAGCTTGGGCACAGCTGGTAGATGGGCCTGTGGGGCTCAGGCACACTGGGCACACTATGCACTGAGCTCACAACACTGGGTTTCCCAGGGCTTTGCCACTACTCATTTTCTCTCTGTCTCATCCATTTCTAAAAATCCCCATGCAGCGCCGAAACCGGTTTGGCTCAGTGGATAGAGCGTCGGCCTGCGGACTGAAAGGTCCCAGGTTCGATTCCGGTCAAGGGCATGTACCTGGGTTGCGGGCACATCCCCGGTGGGGGATGTGCAGGAGGCAGCTGATCGATGTTTCTAACTCTCTATCCCTCTCCCTTCCTCTCTGTAAAAAATCTCTCTGTCTCATCCATTTCTAAAAATCCCCATGCAGCCCCAATGGCACATGGGGCCTGCTTGGTTTTCTCAGCCTCAGTTTGGGGTGGGCAAAGAGTGCTTCAGGTTTGGGGAGCATTTCACTCTTGGTCTGACCCCATAAAAAGACTAAAACAAACAGTCGGGCTCTTGTCCTCCTGAAATGTGGCCGATGGGCTTCCCTCCGGAGTTCCTGGCCTCCCTTCCCTGCTGCCTTCACTCTGCAAGGTCAGTGACAGCATTGTCCTCAGTTGGAGGATCTGTTTCCCATTTTCTTACCAACCTCCCCTCCAAACCACGTCTCTCTCTGTGCAGGTAATCCCTCCTAAGCACTGTGCCCTTGGGGTCCCAGCGGCCCCGCCTCCCCAGGATCTCTCCTCTGACTCTGACTCTGACAGAGGAGATGCCCAGGGGTGGATACCCCGAGAGGCAGGCAGGTTGAAGACTTTATCTGCTCTTTGCAGCTGCATCTTTTGTGAGTTGCATTCTCCGGCTCGTCAATACCATTTCCCATTAAATTAAATAGCTTATTGACTGGTGTGCCACCCGGCAATGGGGCTGATGGGATTCACCGAGACTCCTCACTCCTCCTGCCCTCCCCCCAACAATCACAGGTCACTGCTCAGTAAATCAGCTGGTAATGGAGTTTGAACTCTCAGAATCAGCTCGGTGTACCCTTTTTATTTGTTTTTAATTTGTATCAATGGTAATTCTGTCTGTTTCAATTTATGTCATGGTACAGGCTGGAGAGCCGAGAAAATGTCCTTTTTTACCCCGTTAACCACAGAGGGGACAACATCCTTTTTTTGGCTTTTTTATTTTTTAAATGGCAGGTCTGCTCCAGGGGGCCAGAAACATCCCTTTTTCAGGGACACCCCCACCACCTTTGTTGGGGCTCACCTAAGCACCTCCCGTCCCCACCAAGTCCAGGGCTGAGCACTGCATGTGTTCTCCCCAGAGCGTTCTCCCCTGTACTTCTCTGTCCAGACAAACTATAAAATGAGCCTAGGATGGAAGTGTCTGGAGGGAGGAGCTGCACCCACACGCTCCGGACCCTGTGGCTGGAAGCCCCTTTCACATGCTGGTTCTAGCTGGTGCGTCTCCAGCCTAGCTCTGCCGGGTCATCCGTCCACAGCTGAAGGCCATTACAGCTTGTTAGTGTCGGGCCATCATCAGAAAGTACTTAGAGCTGCTGCAGTGCCCGTTCACTTCCTCCGGAACATGATAAAACACATGGAATGGTTGAAATGGGACGGAGAAAGTAAACCCACTGGGACTCCCCAAGACCAGTGGCCAATGTTGGGAACCATTTGGGGCTGCAATAGGTAAACTGGCTTGAGTTGGCTGCTCCCGGGAGGCACACAGATGGGCACACGTGCCATGGGAAGGGTCACATATTGATTCCGTGGGATTCTGAAAGAAGTAGGGCAAAGGGCAGGAGCGGGTCAGCAGGGAGGAGAGAGGCAGCAGAGTAGAAGCCACTATGAACTGTGACCCCCACTTCAGCCTCCTGTGTGATCCCATAAATCTTCAAAGTTTTCTCTTTTTTTTAAGTGACATGGGTGACATTGAGCTCTAAGCAAGAGACAAAGCCAGGCATGGCTGCCCAGGATGCAGAGGGCCAGGAGGAATTCAACCTTGACACCAGAAACTCTGTGGCGTAATTACCCAAAGCTTTGAGGAGACCAGAGACCCAGCTGGCATTGGGGTTACTTTGCCAGTTTACAGAGGGGAAGATTCTGCTCCCACAAGAGTCTCTTTGCCCTCAGGCTCTGTCTGAGAACATGCTTATTGATTTTAGAGCAAGAGGAAGGGAGAGAGAACACACACACACACACACACACACACACACACACAATACAACAACAATGATGTGAGAGAGAAATATCTATCAGTTATATCCTGTACTAGGCCCAACCAGGATCGAACCCACAACCTAGGAATGTTCCCTGAACAGAAATCTAACCTGCAACATTTCAGTCTATGGAACGATGCTCCAACCAACTGAGCCACACCGGCCAGGGCTGGTTTCCCTGTCTTTGGGTGATCTGTTCTAAGCCCTTGCAGGCCAACACCGCCTCTGTGTCCTCAGGTTCCTCCTGTCCCTGCTCTTCATAAGATCTTTATACTCAGCCTTCTCTCTCAAGTGCCGGAAGCTGGCTCTAAATGCCCATGATGTGTAGGGGGGAGGGGGCCTTTGGGAAATCTCTGTGCCTTCCTTTCAATTTTTCGGTGAACTACTCTAAAAGATGTCTTTTAGAGACTTAAGAAAACCTTCTAGGCGGCCCCAGCCAAGGACAAACTTTTAATTGTTTAATTTTAAAATCCAAACTCTCTCTTGTACCAACCCTCTCAGGGTTCGGGGACTTCGCACTGTCCTCCGGTCTCAGGGGCACCTCTTGTAGAATTCATTTGCTGTTTTGCAGTAAGTGAAGCCCCATGAATCCTGAAATGTAATTATTTAATTAGATCTAGTTCTTTTGGCCCCCAAGTTATCGGTTCCTCCCATCTCTGGTCAGTTTATGAAAATGGACCCAGGGGGCCAGACTCCTACAATGTACCTATTTCCCAGATCTGATGCCAAGCAGACTGCTGACTTGATGATGGGATTTAGAGATAGATTTCAGGGTAGATGGAGAGAGAATTCTGAACAGAGGATCCTTCCCACTGAGGACTATCTCAGTGTAGTAGAAAGTAAGACATGGTGGGTGCTTACAAAATGCTGGGCTCTGCACATGTGCTATTCTGTTACTCCTCCTCTAATCCTATGAAGTCGGCCTGATGAAAATCTCCCTTTCCTCGTCTGGAAAATGGGGATAATAATAGTGTTTGCCTAATTGGGTGCTTTTGAAGATCAAATAAAATATCGCATATGTGATAAGAATTTGTAAGTCATGCATTTTACAAATGCTAGTTGACACTATTATTACCCTTCAAATCAAACAAACCCCGGGGGCAAGGGGAAATTTCAGGTATCTGTGGAGTTTGCTGCCTCCCTCGACCTAAGCTACTCAGCTCTGTAGCCAGAGCTGTGGATTGGATTTCATGTCATTGCTTTGCTCTCAGGCACCAGCATTTCTTGTCTACATTTAAAGAAAGGTGTAATAAGGCAGGAATGTCCCTCCGAGCTCAAAACCTGGAGTTCCCATAGCGTCTGAAGGGAACAGTTGCACAAGTCCCTGGGCCAGCCAGCTGGATGACCCTCCGTTAGGACTGAGTCTTCCCTCCCACTGATGAGGTCAGCCCTGTTGGACATGGCACATGTTTGCCCATCTGATGCTCTTGCATCCGACTCCTGGAAGCCTCTAGCTGCTTAATGGATTCATTTAAGTGATAATATGAGCCCATCGTCTGTCAGGTTGTTAAAATGGTGATAACATATTGCACTAGCAGAGCATTATCTACAGTAACTGCATTATAATGGTTGGGGAATGTCGACAGGACTCCATATGATATTCCCATAAACACCAAATGAATTCAGAGTGACTAGGCTATTCATTCCAAGCGTGGTCAAGGCGAGAGGTAACACTTCATCTTCCAGGCCCTGGTTTTCCAAACATCGCAAAAGGAGACACATGCGGACAGGTGTTGACACATCAAAGCCAAACAGAGGCACATGCTTCTCTGATTCATAACTACTCTGGAAACCCACTCCCCCAGCCTCAAGGGAGTGTGTGAGCTTGCAGACTGCCCTCCTGCAGGGAACAGAGTGAATGAGAGGAACAGAGAAAGTAAGGTTTGGGGGCCCAGAGAGCACAGGAGCCATGGCTTTCATGAGGCCTAGAGAATTAAAGGGGTGATGGCTGCATAGTCGAGCAATGAGGCACCCCGTATGAACACAGAAAAAACAATGGTTAAATCAATCCAGTTTATCTTTGTCACCTCCAGCCCCCAAGTTGCAGTCCTCTTTGGTATTTTAGTATCTTTCCAATACTCAGCTCTACTAACTGCTCTGATATTCCAGTTTTAAGTGCTATCCCTCCTCGGGCATTTACATTTTAAAAGGAGGTGCTACAGGAGCAGAGGACTTCTTTCAAAAATGCAGATGTGACTTTTAGCTTTGAACTTCAAACTGGCAGTAATAATAGTTATGTTCTATTCAGCACTTACTATGAGCCAAGCAATATACTTACATTATTTATAAATCTCAGAAACCTCTGCAAGGCAGGGTTTACAATTCCCCTTTTAGAGATAAGCCATGCTGGCTCAGTTCTATCACAAGCGAGAAGGGACAGAGCTAGCATTTAAATGCAGTTTTGCAAAGCTCTTGTTTTGGGCTGGTTTGCCCAGTAAATTGCCTGACATCTCTGAGTCTGTTTCCTTATGAGTCCTAAAATGATATGCCTGCCCTGGCCAGTGTGGCTCAGTTGGTTGACCAGTGTCCCATGCACCTTGAGGTCCCCGTTCTGGTCAGGGCACATGCCTGGGGTTATAGGTTCGATCTTCATTAGAGAGCATGCAGGAGGCAGTGGGTCGATGTTTCTCTCTCTCCCTCTCCCTTACTCTCTCTCTGAAATCAAGAAAAACATATTTAAAAAAATACAATAAAATGGATTGCCTACTTTACAATCTATTTATCTATCTATATCTATATATCTATATATCTATATATCTATATATCTATATCTATATCTATATCTATATCTATATCTATATCTATATCTATCTATGGCTAAGTGTCCGTCCAACCGGTAGCTATGACACGCACTGACCACCAAGGGGCAGACGCTCAACGCAGGAGCTGCTGAGCTGCGGTGACTTGGCAGTGGGGGGTCTCAGGTGACGCACCCCAGAACCAGAGAGGAGAGAGCCTGATTCCTCGCTAGGCCGCATGAGTCCACCTTTGGCTGTGGGTTATGTTGTTGCTGGGGCACTGTGGGCCCCAAATCTGGTTTACTGCACAGCTGCATTTGTGTTCCACACCCTGTACAACAGCAACTTTGCAGAGTGCCCTCTCACACTCCAGGACCCCTTGGGGGATGTCAGAGAGCTGATTTTGGCCTGATCCCCGCAAGCCAGGCTGAGGGACCCCACCTGCCAGAGGGACCCTGCTCATTCCACAGACGCCCTTCGCACTGCGGTGCCACCCCAGGTGCAGCCGGCCAGGAAGGGACCGCGGGAGGTTGGCTCCAGGGTGTGTCCGGCCTGTCTCACCCAGTTCCACCCTGCCAGCCACCTTCTAATTAATTTCCTTTCACTGTGCACGAATCTGTGCACCAGGTCACTTGTATTATTATGAAGGTCACTTGAGACAACACACATGAATATCCTTTGTTAAATGCAAACCACTTTATCAATGTCTGTGAGCACCTGTGCCAGGTGAGCAGCCAGGATCTTGGGTTCTAGTGCTTTATTGAATAGTGTCTGTCCCTCAGTAAATCATTTTATATCTTTACAGGCCTAAGCCCCTTCTTCTTCCTATAAAAAGGAGTTTCGAGCCCCGGAATCTTTACTGTCTCCCTACTGTGTGTCCTTCAGTGCACCGGGTCCTGGTGCGCCAAGGCAGCCCATAGCCTAAAGGTGCAAACAGACTGTGTAAACAGATAGCAAAGCTTCCAAGTAATCTAACAGGCCAGGTAAGGTGTTTTCAGAGCACCAGTGAGCCACAGGGCCTCATCCACAACATCACAAGGTGACACACAGTGTTCCACCAAAACCAACAGCACGAGAGATACTGCAAAGGCACTATGTGCCCAAGTGCTCGGTAAACTAAAACACTAAACACGTGCACGAATGGTTCGCCCAAAGAACTGCTTTCTGAGGAATTCCTGTGCCGGCAAGGAAAGCTTTTCAGGGGGAAATCCTGGCGGCTCCTCCAGGAGACATTTGGGAGGTTGTGTGGTCCCTCGGCCCTGCTGTCAGCCCTGTTTCTCAGCATCAAGCTCAGTCCCTCTTCCCTTTACTATAACCTCCCTCTATTATAAAGGGCAGAGCGTTGTGACCTGAATTGCTTGTAGGCCCGGGGCTTTCCCGCCACCTGGAGCACTAAGCCCCGGGGAATGCCCAGGGCCCGAGGGAACGGCCTTGACACTTTTAGAAAGTGATGAGCCAGGGAGCTCTGAATCGCTGATCCCCTGGCCCCGGGAAAGCCCGAGGCTGGGGGGCAGTTCTGGCAGCCCCTTGAACACTGCAGTTCTCCCAGCTCACCTCGCTGTGACTGGGGGTCAGGGCTGTTGCTTTGCGCTGCTTACTAAGGGAACATGTAGCAAAGAAAAGTCAGGCATTCCTGTGCTAAAACATAGCATTGTGTCACAGAAGACCACCTGTTTTGTGATTTCATATACATGAAGTGTCCAGAATAAGCAAATCCAGAAAGAAAGAAAGTCGATTTGTGGTTGCTTAGAGCCAGGCAGCAGGCAGAGCGCAGGGTGAGAGAGGATGGCGAGTGACTGCTCATGGAGATGGTTTCTTTCTGGGGTGATGACTGCAGTATCTGTAAATACACTGAAACCATTGCATTGTACAATTTACGTTGGTAAGCTGTATTTATGTGAATTACATCCCAATATAACTGTTAAGACAAAACACACACACAAATGCCAAGGTTTTATCTGGAAAGGCACGACCAGGAGTCGGTGGTAAGGGAAAACCCTGCAGGAAGCTAGGCTCTGGTCGTCAAGAACCAGTTTGCATTTGGGGTTCCGTCAGTCTCTTCCACCTGCCATCCTGGCCACAGATCCCCAGGGAAAGCTGACGCTTACCCAGGACAGATTTTGGCTGCTCGCCCCTCCTCTGCCTATTGCAGATCTTTGCCCCAGCCCAAGGCAGATCTTTCTCTATAAGACAATTGAAGATATTATATCTAAGTTAAAAACACTCAATGTGGTGTGGGGAAAGGGACAGTTATTGTTTAACAGGTCAGGGTTTCCGTTTCGCAAGGTGAAGAGTTCTGGAGATGGATGGTGGTGATGGCTGCACAGCAATGAACGCGCTCAGTACCACTGAACTGTACACTTAAACATTGTTCAAATGATAAATTTTATGTTATGTGTATTTTAACGCAATTAAACGAAGACTATGATCACATAATTTGAGATGGTCTCCAAAATGTTACCAGAAGTAAAAGAGAAATGGAAAAGAGAATGCCTTGTAGAGATGATTTTTTAAAAAAGTAAGCAAGTGTCATAGCTTAGGTAAATGATACTGCTGCCTCTTTGGGGAGTCTTGAAACAGTACCTCTAAATGAAAAGACCACGCTTCCTGTCCACCTCCTGGATCCTGGAGATGAGCTCTGTGCCACGTGGTCCTGTCTATTTAGAGTTGATAGAACCATGTTCCCTGCAAGGTCCTTTAGAAAGGCGTAGTAATAAATACCAAGCACAGAAGAAAAGGTCTTTGGTATTGTCATGCTAGATCTTACCATCTCACACTTTCCCACCTGACACATTGCTCTCATCTGGCCACAGTATTTTTTTTCTTTTCAAATTAAAATTAGGATCACCACCCACCCCAAGCTTCTTCCATGTCCCCAAGTTCATCCACCCAGTTGCCACAGCCGGAAACCACGAGGTTATCTTTGCCATCTCCACGGCCTCTCAATAAATCATCACAAGCCTCTTAGTTCTAAATCCAAGGTCTCTCATGAGTATGTCTGCTCCCTTCCATCCACCGCCACCCCAGGGCAAGGCACCGTTATCACTAATCTAGATTCCGACAACAGCTTGGCTAAATGGTGTCCCCATTTCTGCCACCCCACCTTCATCCTTCCAGCAACAGCCAGAGTAATCCTTTCAGAGATTAAGTCAGATTAATTTACTCCTGGGCTAAAGCTTCACAGGCTAGCCATCCGGCTAGAACAGCCTGCTTCCCTGGCCTGCTGTGCTCCGCACCACCCACACCACTGCTGCCTCTGTCCTTCATGTCACCTTCTTTCTGGCTCACCAGGTGTAGTGGCCCTTTTCAGTTCTTTAAAAGCGCCATGCTCTTTTCTTGGCTAATTCCTATTCATCCTTCAGTTCTCAGCTTAAATATCACCTATGCAGAGACACCATTAATTAAGCCATTTACTATTTATTCATTCATTCAATGAATGTAAATCTAGCACACGCGTTAGGGCTATACACTGTACTCATGTTTGAACCTCTCTCCCCAGGTAATTAAGGCCTTCTATTATATTCTCCTGGGGCACCTTGTTCTTTTTTTCTACATACATAGTATTTAACACAAGTTGTCATAATACACTTATTTGTTTAGTTTTTTAAAATGCGGTTATTCCTACACTGCACTAAGGTCTTTGAGACCAGAGACTATTAAATCACCACTGTATTGCTCCTGCAAATTATAGTTATTTGATAAATATTTGCTGAATGAATGAATGAATCTTTTAATAGAGGTCCTTTTGGTTCTGATAGCGTGGGGCAAGTGGAAGGCTTATTGCTTTTTATCTCTTTCTGACTTACTCCACATCATGAAATAACAACACATGATGCTGAGGGTGGCTGAGTGGGAAAGAGACTTGCCAGATTCTCTCTAATGGGAGTCAGCATTTGGTTGATAAATGACAATAACAATGGCTAACATTTGTATGAGGTTTTACGATTTGCTAAACATTGTCCACATGCATTATCTTCTTCACTTCAATAATGACAATCTAGCCCTTGGCTGCCCTGTAAAAATTAAAAAACAAAAACAAAAACAGGAAAAGCTTAAGGACAACAGGGATCAGGCTGTTACAAGGTTGAAAGTCTATCAGGAAAAGATTGGTGAGTTAGAAAAAGCAGGAAAACCCTTCAGCACGGCTACTCCCTCCTAATCCTGAGGGCACTCTGTGGGTTTGCAGACACAAAGAGACGTCATTTAAGTTCTTTGTATCTGTGTCCTGTCGAGCTTTGGACTGCCCATCATGGATTAGGTCACATGGTGCAGTGTGTGTAATAGGACGGGTTTCACCTGGTTTTCCATCACAATGAGGAGTCCTCCCAAAGCTCAAGGACAAAGTAGCATCTCTGCAAGCAGAAGCTGGGGTCCCAGACACCTCATTTGTTGCTCAGAAGGAGAGGGAGTTTTCCTGTATTGAATACTCTACCCCTACAAGAGCACCCACATTTGAAGAGGATGACTTAAAGGGACCTGACCCCTCTCTCCATTCCTCCCTCCCTATTTTCTTCAAAAGTGTTTCTTTTATTTCTTTTTTGGAGAAGAGCTCTGTGCCACGTGGCCCTGACTATTTAGAGTTGATGGAACCATATTGCCTGCAAGGACCTTTTGAAAGGCATAGTAATAAATACCAATCACAGAAGAAAGGGAGTTAGGCATTGTCATGCTAGATCTTACCATCTCATACTTTCACACCTGACATACCACTCTCATCTAGCTGAGATATTTTTTTAAGTTAAAATTATGATCACTATCTACCCCAAACTTCTTCCGTGTTCTATCAGCAGGCCTTTCCAAGTGCAGGGACCATGATACTCATGAGAAGTAGACATAGGATATTGACAAGGGTGTCTGTACAAATGATAACGCCCAGGCTTAAGGAGAAGATACCCCCAAGTGCATATCCCTTTACAATTGAGCAACTGTTTTACTCAACAGAATAAAGGTCCAAATGTACGTTACTCCGGGGAATGAAGTTCTGATCAGTTTACTTTTATCAGTGCAGGAGGGCACTGTCAAGGGTTCTGCCTGGCACTTGAAATCTTCTCCTCCTCCTGGTATTGGTTCTCGGGTGTCATGATCAGCAGAAGGCCAGCCTGAGGGGCACATGCCCCAGGGAGGCAGAGGAAGGTAAAATGACAGAGAAGATAAACATGGCACCTTGCATGCACTCCAGCTTAGCCAGTCATGGAGGGTCAGGATAATGTTTGGATGGGAGGCTAGTTTGAAATAGCAGGAGCTGTCGGTGGAGAGACCAGATGCTGTTGGGCCTCGGCACTGCTCCACCAGTTGGAGACATGATTTTTGGCAAGTCACTCTCTCCCCTCGCCCCCAAAGTGAGTGGTCTGGCGTGATGGTCTCTAGGGTCCTGTTTGCTCTAACACTCTATAATCCTAAATTTCATTTATTCTTTCCACGAGGCATCACAAAGTGAGGACATAGTCAATGATGTCAGAGGCTAAAGGGAGACAGGATAAAATAAAGAATAAAAGGTGTCCACTGATTTGGGCACTTGGTGAGTGGCATGCTTGGGGTGGAAGAACATGCTGAATTGAAGGATAAATAGAAAGTAAGTGGCAACGGACTGCAAAGGAGAAAAAGACACAGAGTGGCAGCCAGGGCTAAGAGGAGTCTGGTGAAATTAGGGAAAACAGAAATAATAAAAATATAAAACATACCTCATATAAGATCATGTAAAAGCAATTCAAGTGGTCAGATGCTATTTAGCTTGTAGGATACTTTTTGGTTTTTAGAAAAATACCCACCAGTATTGAATAAAAATTGGGGTTCCTGAATGTTTCTGTTTTTGTTTTAGGATGACCTGGTGAGAAGAATCTGACGCTGATGGAAGAGAGGGAAGATTAATTGTGCTCAATGGAAGGATGACAGAGTCTTTCTTCTTATTCCCCAAAGTTCTAGCCTTCAAGAAATAGAAGTTCCTGGACATAGCAGATGTCAGGAGATTTAGGGGAAGAGCATGCCATTGGAATGTGACAAACCTGGGTTTTTAAACACAGCCATGGGAACAGTGTCGAATAGACTTATGGGCACTTGGGGAAGACTCATGACTTAGCCCTTCTTTAATACTTTAAAAACATGTAGTCAACACATATTTATGGGCAAAGCTGATGAGGGGAGGGTTAAGAAGGAGGACGCTGGAGGCTGTGTCTCAACTCTAACCCTACACATGTGTCCCTCATCAGAAAAATAAAGGCTGACACTTACTCAGACTGTCTCATCATAAAAAGAAGTTTATTAGGTTTCTTAGAAGTCTTACCTTCTACCTCAAATGATTTTTCAAAGTCTTATGTTCCAGTAGTCTACCTGAGCATAAATTTGTGTGTGTGTGTGTGTGTGTTTTGACCTGGAAGTAAAAAAAAATACATTCAATTTTCATTATTCACAGTAGTTACGTCCTATAAAGTTGCCACAAACCCTGAATTAGTGAATACTGAACCATTGCTCCTAGGGGAAATATAAGGTTAGGTTCCTCTGAGCCTCAGTCATGACATTTCATCAACGAATGAATATGTAACCTTTATTATGTGCATTTCTGTTTAAAGGTACTTTATTTACTATATATAGTGGCTTCATTAACATTAAGCTTACAGCCAAGAGCAGTATTACTCATGCCTGAATGAAGTTCATCTAACACACGTGTTTTCTCCATAAGGTGCATTCTTGTGCTTTAGAAAACCAGACAGGACTTTAGCGCTATGCTTGGGGCCATTTTAAACACTGAAATCATCAACAGAAAGCACTAACATAGCAAAGATGCAGCACTAAATAGACCATGAAAAAGACACTTGTTTACAATATGAGAGCTGAAACGAGAAGGGAGAAGGTCACCTCATTCAGCCTTGTCCAAGAATGTGCACTTTGGGTGACTCAAATTTTTCATCACTCTGCACATGTCCTTCAATGACTGAGAAAGTGCCACAAGTACTGATCTGGGGTAACAAATACACTTTAGCTGGTAGGTGAATTAACAAATACAGAATTTGTAAATAATATAAATGTGCATATTGGTATTGGGCAAGTTCCCTAATCTCTTTAAAGCCTAACTATAAAATAAGATTAATAATACTTCATTATAGTGCTACCATGAGGATTAAATAAAATTATCTATAAGAAACATCCACAGAATACACAATACCCTTTCTGAGACACCGTGGAAAGAAGACATCACCCTTTCCCATTCAATCCCCTTTTTCTTCATTTGGGGGCCTTTTTTCACCAGACTATTCATGGTGAGCAGCTCTAACTTTTAATCTGCCTGGAACATTTCCCCCTTCTCTTAAAATATTACTGGAAAACCATTAGGTTGATTTTCAATTATCATAGCTAATCTGTCTCCTATTGCAAATGTCAAGTACTCTGTGCTTGCTTCAGCTTCTCAGATCTTCTCTTTCACATTTTGTACTTGAAGGTGAAATCCATGCCTAGTAAAAGAGCCTTTTGTATCCAGCCCAGATGCATCTGAGACTTGAATGCCTTTGCTTTCTCTCCTGTTTTTATTTTTTTGTTTTGTTTCTCTTCTCTGCCTGATCAATACCTTCCCATCTAAAGAAGCAAAACATTCTCTCTGTTCTGTTCCCCTTGCTGCTGATTCTCTGACTCAAGGGGATGGGGGTGAGCATGGGGGAAAGACAGACAGAGTCTATATTTAACCACAAAGATAATTCTTTCTCCTTGACACGTCCAGCAGCCCCAGAGAGAATTTGACATTTGAGGGGACTGAGTAGCAAGAGTAATTCTTATTTATCTGGCGATTGGAACAGAAGGGATTGGGAGCAGCAAGTGAACTGTGGGGGTGAGAATGAGTCAGGGATTTGGGGAGGGAATACAGAGCAAGTAAAGAAGAAGTAATTATTTATCAACAATGATAGAAGGGCAGAGAGCAAGACTTCTGAGCCAGTTCCCTTAAATACTACTCTGAATTGCCTTCAGGAAGACTGTACAGCTTGGAGTGGGGACAGGTGGTGCAGATGGGGGGAGTGATGGCTGTCCCAGGTGCTTAACTACTCTGCATCCTACATCAGCTCTTCTCAAACTTGGATGTGCATATGAATCACCTCTGGATCTCACGAGAATGAAGATTCTAGTTGAGTAGGTCTGGGGCACTTTCCGTGATTTTGCATTTCTGGCAAATTTCCAAATGAGGCTGATGCTTCTGGTCTTTGGATCACACTTTGCATAGCAAGGTTCTAATAAAGTGCTTCGGGAGAGAACAGGCAAGTAAAAACAAGGGGAGGTGTTTAGAGGCCATATCTTCTCCCCTGTTTATATATAGCCCTCTCTGTTTTCAAAATCTCATTTTGCATTTACCTTCCTCGTTGTCTTTCCCCATCTGTACACAAAGCACTTGGAGACCAGGGACTGAGTTTTGTTGATCTTTGCATGTAAGGGTTTGCCCAGAGTAGGCACTTTCTAAATATTAAAGTTGTACTTCAAGACATCCCTCTTCCTCCATGAAGTTTTGCCAGATCATTCTAGCCCTACAGCACTTATTATCTGTATCAGTCATTTGGCAATTAATCTTATACAGTCTTATGACAGCTTTTGTATTGTTGTACTGGACTGTTATATATCTTTTGAATTGCTATTTATTTTTTTAGCTCCTTTATGTATTGACTCTGTAGCTAGATTGTAAATAAATTCTTTGAGTTGAGGGACTGTATTATCATTTATTCATCAATCATGTAGTTGGTACCTACTTTGTGCAAGGCAGTGTGCTAGGGTCTTGATACACAAAGACAAATAAGGTGGGATCACTGAGGGACAGATGGGGGGAGTGATGGCTGTCCCAGGTGTAGTGAGAAGAGCTCAGCTCTCAGAGCCAGAGAGAACTAGGCTTGAACCCTAGATCTGCTACTTTCTAGCTCTGTGGCCATACACAAAATACTAAACACACTCCAGACTTGACCTTTGCAGCTGTGAAATAGGTTAAAACCATCAATCTTGCAGGCTGCAGTGAGTTTGGCTGAAATGATATATAGACTATACCTGGGATGAGTAGCACGTGTGCATTCAGAAAACAAAAACCCTTGCTCTTCAGAAAGTCACTACCAAATAGTTCAGAAAAACAATAAGTACTTGCCCTGCTTGGGTGGCTCAGTTGGTTGTAGTATTGTCCCGTCCACCAAAAAGGTCATGGGTTCAGCTCCTTAGTCAGGGCACGTACCCATGTTGTGGCTTGGATCTCCAGTTAGGGTTGAGTACAGGAGGCAACCAATTGATGTTTCTCTCTCACACTGAATGCTTATCTTTCTCCCTCTCTCTCCCATCCTTTCCCTCTAAAAGTCAATAAAAACATATCCTCAGGTGAGGGTTAAAAATAAAAGAAAAAAGCAATAGTTCACAAATAGCCAAAGTACCAGGAGAGCATAGTGGAGCCCCTCTTTATAATTCCTGCAGGGTCTACCAGAAAAGGAATTAATAAATGTCTTGTTTGATTGAAGGCAAAAATAACACCTTCTATCACAAAGGTGTTTGATAAAGTAAATTCAATCCAATTTATTATTTTCAATCTATGTTAGTTTTCTTGATTCTTCCTATGATTGGGCCACAAACTCAGCTCTGGAAGGGTATAAGGGTCTGTCAGAGGGAGTCCTTGCTTTGATGGGGCTCTTAAGATGAGCTCTGCTTACAAAAAAAAGAAAAAAAAAGAAAGTATAACATAGGCAAGAGCTAGAAGTACAAATGAACAAATAAGCTGAGGAGAGTAAAGAACTACCTGTTCTGATGATGGTGGGAAGGAAGGTGGGGCATGTGAGCAGAAAGAGGATCTGAGCTGCAGTGCCAAAGATGAGAGGCCCGTTAGGATTGTTTGGAAGAAAGTTAGACTTGGCAGAAAGCAACCGACATGTATTCCTGTTGCCGGGAGATAGCTGACGAGATGACATCACATCAAGGGCCCTAGGCTCTCCAGCCATGGCCTCATGTGCTTTGACACCCTCACTATGAAGGGTAATCTTTCCTTTGGTCCAGGTAAGGAACCTGAAGAAGAGAAGATAGCTGCCCCACATAAGGGTAAGGCAGTGCGGATGTCTGGTATACCAGTATCTGATTGCCAGCCTGGAGATTGGGTTGAGTCTACAGCCTACTCCACTTTGAAACAGCTACACGGAAGAAGATCAGGGGAGCACAAGAGCACAGAGCTCCTCTGTCTTCTGGGCCAGGTTATTTTCCCTAGTTGTCTGCTCAGAGCAATGCCAAATGTTTCTACTGCCCTTGTCTTCAAGTCTTTCAAGACAGCGCCGAAAACTTGAATTGATGAAGTATGGCCTCTAGTTTTGGTCAATCCATCAATTTCTGGTAGTGGCAACTATAAGGAGGCAGTGAGCCCAGAGTGATTAACAATGTCAGTCTGTCTGACCAATCATGGTGCTCAGTTCTCTAACTGATCCCTGGTTCTTTAATGCTGCCTTCAGAATCCATTGAAGTAAACTTGGGCCTGACTTATGGCCAATGTTCCTCCCATGCCAAGGGATGTCACCCAGAGTGATTTTGACAGCCTCGGTGTGCCTTTCGAGAAGCTTTGAAGAATGTTCTTCGATCCAGAAAAGTCATTCAGAGGAATTTCACTTAATTTAATATGAATGAGAAATACTGTTCAGAGCTGTGTAGGTTTCTCCAAACACACCTAGAAACTAAGATATTTCAGGCTCACTTCTGACAACCCAGCAACCAAGCACGGACCACCATGCCATAAATCACAGTTAATGGGTTTTCATCTACATGCTTCAGCCTTTAGCATCGTTTTTAAATTTGCTTTTAATTTGTATTGATCTCCCCCTGCTTCTTCAATCTTCCAGCATCTTCGGTTGAGAGAATGCTGCAGTGGCGCCCTGGCCCCAGGTGATCTGGGGGAAGGAAGGGTGCATGCCCATATCTTCACACTCGAGCACAGTCTTCTACAACTTGATGGCAGGGTCCGGAAAGAGGACCCTGTGTGTATAGAGTTGGGAGAGAGGGAAGAGAAGGCTAAGAACAGGCTGGTTCTCCCTATGCTAACTCATCCCAGCAGTAACGGATCTGTCTTGCCATTCATGTGACATCAGCCTCCAGAGGAGAAGGCTGGGTTACGTGGTTAGAAACATAGACATTGGAGCTAGGGAAGCTTCCTGATTAACATGGGCAACCAGGTGACCTGAGTGAGGCATCAACTGAAAAATTCATATCCAGTACCAAGCCTATTAAAGACCAAGGGTAGAAATTAACCTCGCTTAGCACAGTGATTAAGCTGCTGTCAATTGAGCCCTTTTCTACTAGTGCTAAAAACTTACTGATTTTTTCTTTTCTTTAATTGGATTAAAATGAAGGAAACCCAAGAGCTCAGGGGAAAGAAAGCTGAGCAGAACCCGCCCTCTCTGGGGGCCTCCGACTCTTGCAGCTGTGCCGCTCCAGGTGGGAGGTGCGCTGTGAGCCTTTGATGCCTGGTGGCAGCAAGCTGGAAACCCGCCTTTCATTCCTGGCAGGCTAACGCTGCCCGCGGGTCTGCAATGGACTTACTCAGATGCTACTGACCACCGGAGCCAGAGAAAGAAGCGATGGGTGTCCCTCAGCCGACAGGCAGTTTGAATCTCTTGCTCTCTTAGGACCTGGCTGGTGACGAGCACCTGACTATGTCTGTCTTCCCGCTGGGTTCCAGGATTCTAATATCTCTCGTTTCTGGAAAAGATCTGTGTCTTGCTCTCATTAGCCTGAGCTGAGTAAGAAGAATAGGTAAAGGATGAGGACGATGGCCTTGGGGTGACCCCTGAAGAGGATTCCCAGGGCCAGTGCCAACCTATACAGGGTTTAATCAGCTTAATCAGCAAAAGTAGGTTTACAGTTGTCCATATGGAAAATAAATAAGACAATAATTAATAAATAATAATACAAGAATAACCTCTGTTTCTTGTACTCACCACTGTCAACCTACTTTTGCCCACCCTGTGTAGTATCTTTGGGTGAATCATGAAAAGGTGGCCCTCTGGGTGAATATAGTTGCTTGTCCTTACTTCTTGATGACCAGATGGACCCTTTGTGCAAAGAAAAGAGTAGCCCTTCATGAGAGTGAAAGCTGGGTAAGGGGCTCCAACACAGCCCTGATGGTGCCCAGCTGGATGGTCAGAACGCAGGTTTCAGCCATCTCTCCCCACCTCAGTGGGGTGCACCGGGGGGGGAGGGCACGATCTGCATAACCTAGGTGATACCCTGGTGACACTCTGATACAAAAAGGCTGAGTGGGACACCTCTAGGCACCAGGGCTATACGTGGAGGATGAGGAAGCCTTTACTTCCGTAGAAACTTCTTAACAGGGACTACAGGATTTTGCTGGTTCTGGGCTTGGCTAACAAATGTTGGTTAATTAGGAATACAGGGCTCTTCAACTAAAGCAGAGCCAAAGCCACAGACCAGCTAGGTGCTGAGGGAAAGAAATGATATCCTCCCAGATACGTGTCCTGATCAGCACGACTGGCCTTTCCCCGTGGGCTGGCATCTCCAGCCTCGCCGCAGCCTCCGGAGCCATATATTCACACACAGCTGTAGCAGCCCCCTTGAACGTGTCCTCAGTGGACTCAGGACACTTTCACACAATTTCACACACTGACAACAGTGCACACCCAGGTCCAACACTCTCCCTGTTTTTTGAAGTTGTGTGATTCTTTTATGTCTCAGTTCCTGGTCATCATGAACTTGAAACGGGTCTGTGAGGAGGATGTAAAAAGAAACGTTATTTTGACCAATGACTTAAATGATTGAGAAGAATTTAAGAGCCAGATAATGATCACTGTGCAAGAAATAAATCTGCTGGGTGTGCCCTGAAAGCGATACTAGACACACATGTACTATCTATACATAGATTCGAAGAACAAGGTAACTTTCTTCTCTCTCTCTCCATTACTGAAATAGAAACCAATTGTTTTCTTCTTCCTAAATACTTTTCTTCCTAAATACTCTGAATACTGCTTCTTCTTTAATACCCTACAAAACCATTACCATGTGAATAGGTTCCAGCCAGCACAATCAGGAGCCTTTTCTGCGTTTTGCCAGATGCTTACAACAGACCCACACTCCTGAGCACCAGTGAACATTTTAAAACTGTTGTTCATTCCCTTCCACCCCCACCCATCTGCACGCCTCCTTTTCCTTCTTCCTATGGGAGTACAGTCTTAGCAGGGATCCGGATTCTGGGGGCTCCCTTCTGAACTTCCCTCAGAGCAGGTGCATTCTTTTTAACCCCACAGTCACCTGCCTGGGCTCTGGGCTTCTGTGGAGCTGGGAGGCCACCCTGCCCCTTTGCCTGGACCGCTGGGCCCCTGTGATTCTGGGGAGAAGGAAGCTTTGGGGAGACCCGCCAGCCCTCCCTCTGAACTAGGACACTCTTCCTTCCTCCCTCTGCTCCTCCTCCCAGGGGCTGGGAGGAATAATGCCGTTGGCATTCAGTCCTGGTTTCTGCTGAGGATGCATGAGGCTGGGGACAGGGTGCTGGTGCCATCTTCCAGGGATGGCTGTGTTGGCCCTGCGAGCGCTCAGCTTGGAGGTAATAAAAACATTCTTCTTTTCCTTTCTTTTCTTTTTTCTTTTCTTTTCTCTTTTTGTTATCAGTCAACGAAGCAGATCCGCTGCCAGGGTGACACTGAGAGGGACACGACGCGTACTGACAAGGTACCTGAATGTATATTTTTCTGAACTATGAGTATTTTTTTTCAATACAGTCAGTATTCTGACCACTGTCCCACGTTGTCACTTTTATTGTCTGTAGCTCAATTTCATGGAGCAGATTTGGTTTTCTTGTCCAATCCTGAGATTCTTTTCAAAACAAATCAGCCTCACTCCCGGGGGTGCCTTTGTTTTGTCCCTCTTCCTGGGAGAACGTTTCTTGAGGACTGAATTCATACAGTTCTGGGGGGAGCAAAAATCACTCATTTTCTCCGAGAAGCCTTTTTGTTTCACCCCACTTGTTTCCAAAGAAGCAGACCTTCTTTTATATTATAACAACAATAAAATAGAAAAGAATATTTATTGCATGCTAAGGCCGCAACAGGCACCTTCCACTTGGCTCCACAGTCACGATGGCTTGTATTCATCACAATTCCCTCTGAGGGAAGTGCTATTATTAGCTGCATGTTCCAGAGAAACAAATGCAGACGCGGGGAGGAGGAGGAAATAACTTGCTCAATATTGTAAGGTCATAAGTGGCAGAGTCAGGATTTGAACTCCGTGCTTTCTGGTTAGAGAGGTTGGGTTCTTAGTCACAACCCAACACTAATGCTGCAGATACCACCTCCGTTTTCACATCTCGTTTCATGTAACATTCCTCAACTCCCTGGATACTGACACCCCAGGTAGAAGGAATTGTCTGTGCAAAGGTTTACAAAGATGTCAGAAAGCAAACCCCTGCGGGCAGAAACTCCCTATTCTTTGTTACCTCCGATGCCCACTCATGCTAGTATCTGACAGCCCCATGAACTCTTCCCTAGGGACTGGAGGTGAATGTTGATTTGTTTAATCAATTCCAACCCCCCACTCTCGCCCCATTGCCAGTGGTCAGTCAAGGCATGGACACATGATGCTGCCCTGGCCAATGAAGGGAAGTCGGCCGGGGCTTCTGGAGACATATTCCTCACCTGTAAAAGGAATCGCTGAGATATGTTCCATTTTGCCTTTGAACTTTGTGTGAGGAGGGGATGCCGTATTTCAGATATGAGAGGGGAGGCCAAGATAATGGCAGAACCCTGATATTGAACTGCTAAATGTATCAACCTTGGGACCATTTTCTCAATATGGGAGATAATAAATGTCCTTATTAGTAAACAGCTTTTCATTGTGTGTTTTTTTCTGTCAGTTGCAGCCTACAGAACCTTACTTGATGGCGCAGGTGTGAGAGACCACACATATACCCCCAGTCCTACCTTAATGCCTTTACTCTCGCCTTCCTGCTATCATAGATGCCTTTTTACCAACTCCATCTGTTAAAATCCTACCCTATGAGATACATCTCAAATATCATCTACCTGCACTCAAACCAGTATGATTCTCCCTTCCATCTGACTTCATCTCCATTTTAGAAGGCCATGACACATTCTTCCTGGCATTGTGGTTATTTCTGTGCATGTCTTATTCCTACTACTAGATTGGAAGTTCCCTGAGAATAGAGACTATAATCCTATGCTTCTTTGAAAGCCCGGAAGTGCTTCCCTAGTGTTTGACCTCAGTGGGTGCTCAATACATGCTTGATACATTTAATGGTCAATAGGTACCCATATTTGCAAGGGAAGAAGTGGTGAGGGGGGTCTAGAAAGAGGTGAGATATAAACAAAGAAGAAGCTGTGATCTGGTGAATATACAGTAAAAGGGAGGCCCAGCTAGGCAGAGAAAGCAGAAGACCTGGAAACCCGTGATTTCAGAGCATGGACAATTGCTAAGTTTAGAAAGCCATGTTGCCTAAAATCTCAGGTGAGGGCTGACAGCACCATATTGGGTAGAAGTTGACAGCTGAGAACGAGGGACTTAGAAACTAAAAAATAACAAGCACAGAAATACATTTATACACATGATCGTACGGTTCATTACAAATAATGTATTTGCACCTTAATAATGTAGGAAAGACAGCCTGACTCTAAAATCAGGGGGGGTCGGTGTGACATGCCCCTAGCAGGTGAGATTTCTGGTAATAGACTGATCACTCACTGCCAGGTTCCTCTGAGCCAGGCCTTGGGAGCTACTACAACACCGCACAACAGCTCCCTGGACCTCAGAACAAGTCCTGGTTGACGCTAGAGTAGCTTTGGAAATCCAACAATGCGTGGGAGCTGCAAAGAAAGTGGTAAAATATACTTGCAGCTGAGCAAATTTCAGAACTTCTTGTGACATTCAAGGCTGCAGGGGTGTGGGCCAGACACACCACATGGGTAGGTGTGGAAGATGCTGCTTCTAAGATCTGAACAGGAAGAGAAAATATGAGGACGTGAGGTCTTTGGGTTTTATTTTGGGTGGAGAAATGAGAAAGCAAAACTTCTTAAGGCCAGGACTTGGAACATAGGCACCTGGATGCTACTATGTACTGAGAAATTTTGACTAGTGGGCTGGACTGGGGCTTTTTTATTCTGTTAACTAGAGCTCATTGACATCCTCCTCCTTTACTTCTGCTATTTCCTCCTTTTTCTTCTTTCTCTCCTCCCTTTCTCCTCTCTCCCTTCCCGAGAAGCATGGCTCCTACATCTGTGAGGCAGTGCAGTGGCTTCAAATGGATGAAGTAGTGACCAGGTTAATTTATGTCTGAATCCACTTTTAGGAAAGTGGAGACTCGGCTTGTGCCCAGAGCCAACTTGGAATTGTGGAAGTGGGCTAAGAGGTGTCCATTTTTCATGTGAAAACTCAAATGGAGCCTCTCTCCATACTCATTAGTTATGCTGACCCTTTCCCTGATGCATTTGGCTGTTTATGGAATATGTCTGTGCCTGTGATGGACTGATGGACATGCAGATAGAGAGACCTGGTGGAAGAACACAGGAATGGGTTGCACATAGAAAATGACTCTGTGCTCTCCTAAGAAAATGGGTCACAGCTTCCCTCACTTTATAAAGACCACAAAACTGAAGTCAGGAGAGTCAAGGTCTAGTCTAACCGCCATATGTAGCAAAATGATGAGCGCACCCCTTTTCTTTCCTGGACTTCATCTTCTTGACCTGTAAAGTGGGGGCATTGGACTGAATGAGTCCTAAAACCCCTTCCAGAAATTTTACTTTGTGTTTCTATGATTCCCGACTGTGCACTCCTACGCTTACAAAGCAAGAATGAGTGCAGGCGACATTAAAGCCCTAGCAGCCATGGCATTCCATTCAGGGAACCTGGCCCTTGGAGAGCCTACAGGCTCTAGATATCCTGGACCACACACAGGGCAGGGCTCTGCTGCCCAATACCCAGGCTGAGGTGCAGTGCAGTCTGGATTTCTATATAAAAAGAAACGTTTTGTCTGATAGGCATGTACCAAGTTCAGTGATGCTGGGTGGACTTAACCGTGTGCTGATACTCTGCGGCCATTTGGAAAGCCCATCAGTCATATATGAGTCATACATTACAACCTTTCATAATTTGTCAGCTGCATTTTTTGTTGCCATGTTTAGATACCTGGCCCTTGCCCCTCCGAATACCTCTGCTCATCTGCTGTATTTGCCCCTGTAACTGTGTCCAGATGATGCCTGTGTCTCAGTCCCACTCAAGCTCCTCTCCTTCCAACTCCCCAGCATCTCCCACCCGTCTTTTTCTCACATCCTCCGCCTCCCAAGTTCCGTGCAAATGAATCTTAAAGGAGTGCCATTCATTCGATTCACTCTGGTTCTCACTAGGCCTGCTGTCTGGTTTCATAATGTTCTGGGTTTGTGAGCCAGGGCTGTTTTATAACTCTAGTTTGTTTAAGTTTTATATGGAACACACACGCACGAACATCAAGCAGTTCATATAATTCTTGGTTTAAGTACCGATGTAAACCCACAACTAAAAACCAACAGTGGCCTGAAGCCTGAAGCATGCGTACCACCCAGCTGCAGGGAGCATTCAGGAAGGGCCCCTCTTCATCCTCTGGGACAGCCCTCTCCTCACCCCGAGCTGGAAACCCATGAATAACCACTGTCATCCTAGCACGGGAGGGGGGACATCTACCTGGGGCCTGCTGGTCTGAACACAAACTCACTCTTCTCAGCAGCAATATTTGTCCAAGGGCTGAAAAGAGCAGAGGGAACACAATAGAAGTAGTGCCTGCAGAGCGCGCTACGAGTTGCACAGCACTTTGACTCAGGTTGTCTCTGGGGGGCATCACTCCTGACCGAGGGTCCTTATGACTCTTACTAAATTTAGCTTTAAACCCTAGCTCTAGAAATCATATTCTCTCTCTCTCTCTCTCTCTCTCTCTCTCTCTCAATCTCTCTCTCTCTTTTTCTTTCTCTCCCCATCTATATATGGAGAGAAAGGTACACACAGACACACACACACACACAGGGGTGGACAAAATTAGGTTTACAGTTACAGTTTTATCGGGATATTCTTTTGAGTTAATAAAGCTATTGTAATAGTCATAGCCTGCATGTCTTTTTCCATATGAACAACTGTAAACCCACTTTTTCCAACCCCTGTTTTTATATGTATATGGCTCTTAGAAGCCTAGCTTTTCTCCTGGATCATCAACAACCCCCGAGGCAGCAGAAGACAGTAGCCCAGACCTGACTAATGGTCACAGGGACCTGACCAATGGTCACAAGGTCTGGACCTCTGCAGGCTAAGGTAACATCTCAACCTAAGTTATGTTTCAGTTCCTGAGCCCTAAGATGGAATAACCCCTGGCTCCTTTTCCAGGAGACTGGTCAGAGGGACACAGGGACATACCTCAGAACTGTCATTAAAACCTGAAAAGTGATTTATTAACCTTACCTCACCTCTGACCAATCAGCTCCCAGCACGACCCCGATTCCCTAACCCACCGTGTCTTGTAATTTTGTCCCATATAATCTGTAACCTGTACGCCATTGGGAGTTTGGGCTTGGGGGCATTAGCTTCCCACTCTCCTGGGTGGCGACATTTATAATTAAACAGCCAGTCTTTCTCCACTGCAGTTCTCAGTGTCTAGTGTTTGGCTCTGCTGCTGCACGTGGGTGACCTCTTTCTGTTTGATTAACACTCCCACCCCATGAGGACATGTGCACTATCTCCATGGGGGGAGGAAGTGGAGGCCCAATGAGTTTAATTTATTTTTTATTACGTTATTAAATGGATTCAGGATTTAAGCCAATATTTGCCTCTTACAGGGTCTATGGAATTTCCACAGTATGGAAATGATGGCAATGATGGGAAAATGTGGACTTTAGAGAGACTGATGAATATTTTAACTGAATTTATTAGACTACATATTAGTATTCCTTAGAGGTCAGTCACCCTAAGAAGTCTACTACCATGAGTAACTATAGGTCACCACATCGTATCATAAGCATTCCCTTATTCCTTCATTCAACAAATATTTTAAAAATCCTTGTTGAGTTCAAGGTCCAATGTCAGTTGTCATTGTGTAAACACACATGCTCATATACATCTGTGTGTGCACCCAGACATGCCTCCACTTTTCTCTCTCCGTCCCCAATGGGCCTCTGTCATGGCCAAGGTCTCTGAACATTGATCTTCACAAACTCCCCTCAAGTTAATGCTCAGAGTCCTCTGCCAATGGCTAACAGGAAGTAGCTTGAAGGGCTTTCAAGACCCTGGAGGGAAGTCAATTTAAAGGTACCAGCACCTTCCTAAGGACCCCTAGCTTCACCTCTTGTGTATCCTTGGGTGCACCTCTCTTAGCTTTCATTACCTACAAACAAGGGCGATTTATTTCTCCCTCAAACTGTTTCACAGATTCAAAGCCACTCTATAAGGCCACATGCTAGTTGGTGAATTAAAACTGCAATCTGGACTGTCAAGCTGCTAGTCAGCACCATGCCTGCAGAGGACGGGAGGAAGGAGAGCAGGCAGCCGGGGGGCCAGCATGCCAGGGAGCCAGAATGGCAGGGAGACGTGGGTGGGGGTGGTGAGAACAGCGCCCTTCCTCCTGCTTTGTGCCTCAAGAAAGGTGGAAGACAAGGCCATTGTGTGTGTTCAATGGCTTTGCTTTGGTTTTGTTCTTTTCCCACACTGACAGCACGTGGGCAGGGGGCTTGCTTCATTGTTTGGGTCTTCTCTGTATGTGTGTTGTCAACAGCACCCCTCCACAAGGCGACAGACAAGGAATAGTTTGTTTTTCAAAAAAGATTCTTTTGTTTCCTGTCTGGTTCTCTGCAGCTAGGAAACAGCTCTCACAAAGAAAGATTTTTAAAGAAATGCTACATAATTCAGAGACAGGTCAGTCCATTTATCTGTGGCCTCATCGACTTAATGATCCAGATTTCTTTCCAGTGCATCTTGCCCACCACAAAGGAGAGCCACCTAAAACCTGGTTCTAGAAAACCTTAGATAGATGCCCTAATAAGATGGGCTTCTGCCCAGCACCACCATAATTTATTAATTGATGATAATGGGTGGAAACTTGGGTTATTTACAGCAGAGTTTTCTGAGCTTTTATTGATGCTGCTAATTCTTGGCAGCCAGAAGGGAGAGTTGGCAGGTTCAGTAATCCAAAGAGAGGCACTATAAAGATCTATCCTCAGAACAGCACCCAAAAAGCAAATAATTTGTGATACTCAGAAGCAGTTGTGAATATTCAACCAGCTGAGAGTTTAGGTTGAGGTTATTTCACAAACAAATCATCATGGAATAAAGGCTTAAAGAGAGAAAATGTGGAGAATAAGGAAAGGTGTTGCTAAACAGTGCTTACCCCAGCCCTGAGGTCGCACTGAGCGTATGCACCCCCAAGAAAGCACAAAGGTCGTGTTAGATGGTGAGTTTAGGTCAACTAAAGCAGAAGACATTTTGTAATTTGGATGTCACATCAAATTTACTAGAGTGTGTTCATTTGGTGTCACTCCCTATATGGAGTTTTAAACTAAAAAAAAATAGAAAATAAATTCTTAAGATAGAACCTGATGTATTGGTAACAGCAGCCATCCAAGCTCCCAGTTAATTGGTGGTTGCAACTATCAGATGTTGGTTGGTAACACCTACTGGTGAAGCTGGGGATTGCATTTCACCGCAGACTATTTATGGGCATAACTGGTTCTGTTGCACTTCATTTTATTTTGCTTTATAGATTTTTTTTTTTTTTTTACAAATTGAAAACCCTCCACCAGTAAAAAGATTATGATTTGCTTTATTATGATAGTCATTTTATTATGGTGGTCTGGAACCAAACCAGAAATATCTTCAAGGTATGTATGTAGTCAATATATCCAGTTAATAGTTATTAAGCAACTGTTATGTGCCCAACTTTGTTCTAGGCACCAAGATACAACAGTAAGTAAAGACTGTCACATTTTCTGTTCTAATGGACAGGGAATCTAATGAAGAGAGACAGACAATCAGATAATAACCAAATAAGTAAGATAATTTCAGATAATAGTAAATGGTAAGAAAACAACAAAACTTAGTAATACAATGGAAAAAAATAGCTATAGGGTTGAGTGTGAGACTTCTTTGCCTCTTAGAATTCATTAGCTTTTCTAAGCTATGATAAATAAATAAATAAATAAATAAATAAATAAGTAGATAGGTACTAGATAGATAGATAGATAGATAGATAGATAGATAAAATTTGAGTGCCTATCATGTGCCAGGTATGATTCTAGGCACTAAAAATAGAGCATTGACATCTGCAATACTTTCAACATTAGAGATAATTTTTTAAAAATGAATAAAAACAGAGTATTGAATAAGACAAAATCCTCAAGGAGTTTCCATTCAGATGAGGCAGACAATAAACAATGTAATATAAGGTATCCATGGGTACTGTTAAGGAAACTAGAGCAATGAATGGTGACAGATAGTGAAGGGATGAAGCCGGGGTGGAGCAACATTCTAAGATGACCTCAGATTGTCACACTACTTCCTCAGCCACATCGCCAGGTCCTCCGGGGCCCTTTACTACACTTCTCTGAAATATTTTGCACCACTGATTATGCTGAAAACATGTTGGTTAATTAATTATTCTTATTTCTATGTCCCTTTCCCCAAGGATAGAGATCCTCCCATCTGTCCTTTTTTTTCTCACAGCTGAATTCCCCACACATAGCTCAGGGCCAGGAGCACAGTAGGTATGTCTTTAATAAATATTAATTAGACAAATGGATGGAGGATGGGAGGAATGAATGCTACATAGGGCGAACGTGATGTTCAGGGAGAGCTCAGTGAGTGCCAAAAGTGAGGCGAGAATCCAGGTTGATAGGCACAGCCAGCTGAGGCCTCTTCTGCCAGCTTCCTGCTCTTGGCAGACACCTGTGCCACAGCTCACCCAGACTTTTGTCTCCATCCCGTTTGGCACTGATGGGATGCAGATGCTCTCCCAGGTATCCTTGTCGCCACCATCGAATGACCTGGTTCCAGGTGAAATCAATGACTCCAAATCCTTCTTATTGTGGCCTTACCATGGCATTTACCACATTGTGCACAATTAGTGATGTGAGAATCTTCCTCCTTCCCTAGACTGAGAGCTTCTTGAGAGTAGGAGGAAGCCAGTCTTATAAACTTTGTGACTTTCTTGGCCCAATTTCAGGAGCAGGTAGGTACCCAGGAGCTCAGTAAATATTTATTGTATTAAATTGAATCCTAAGTTCCTCTAAATGATTCAAGATATCAGTGAAATACCCTTCACCACCCCAGAAGGCAGAACGAGGGGAAATAGTCCGTGTTTCTGGAACATGAGTTAAACTTAAGGAAACTTTTTTTCTTTTTTGGTCTCCTAAGTCGTTAAGATAAACTCCAACACACACTTTTATACTTGACAGTTTTTGAAAACAGGAGAAATTTTCATTCGGAAATGCTTTTGAAATGGTTCAAAGAAGAGACAGGGACATGGAGGAGATGACCTTTAAAAGTTGTTTGAAATGTGTTCAAATGTGTCACTTGGTCTTATCTGCAGGCAGCATCCTCCATGAGTTCAAGTTTCAATTCCGTGAAGCTGCCTGGGCCCCTTGAGTCCACGGAGGCTCCCCCTGAGAACTACAGACCTGTCCCAAAGTTCACGGCTGCTACAGAGCTCAGGAATGGTAGCCCTTGTGTGGCAGGGAGAAAGCAGCCAGAGAACAGGCAGGTCTGCAAAGCACAGTTCCCCTGAGGATCCCAAGCAAAACCTCCATCCAAGGCGGGTTGCCTCCATCACAACCTATGCAGTGTGGAGAAGGTTTATGGTGGCCTTGCCCTGGAGCTATAAAGTTTATTCCTGCACATTAACTGATCCATTGTCCCTTGCCCCAGCTGCCTCTTTCATCTTCTTTGGTAGACCTGTCAGGATCCCCTTTTAAACACAGACCCAACGGAGGTAGGACAACCCTGGGGGCACCTGGTCACCCTAGAAGCACCTTAATAAAGATATTAATGTGGCATCCATTGCACCCTGGCAGGTCTTACATTACTCATGATCTGCTGTGCTATGAAAATCTAAATAATCTCAGCACCCTGACTGTGCACTGACTCCGAGGCTGCTATCAATGAACAGTAGGAAGATCATTGCAGACAAAAGGAAACATCTCTGCATTGGGTGGCAAGTTGGGGGAATGGTAAGTTGCGTCTGTGTTCACAGTTTTACTTCTATGAGAACCTGTGTTCCTTCCCAGGTTATAACCTCTGAATCCATGGGGAAATATTTTAAAATATATGTTTTAATTGATTTCAGAGAAGAAGGGAGAAAGAGAGAGAAATAGAAACATCAATGATGAGAATCATTGATCAGCTGCCTCCTGCACGCCCCCTCACCCCCCAACACACACACTGGGCATGTGCCGGGAATTGAACCGTGACCTCCTGGTTCATAGGTCGATGCTCATGCCAGCTGGGCATGGGGGAATATTTTAATGCAATGGGGGAATAAGATAGGGGGAAAAATTATGGTGGTGATATTGCTATCTATAAAATGGGGATAATAATACCATTTCATCATTTTAAATTTTTTTATAGGTTTAACTTTTTTAAAAATATATTTTTATTGATGTCAGAGAGGGAGAGGGAAAGAGAGATAGAAACATCAATGATGAGAGTCATTGATTGGCTGCCTCCTGCATGCCCCCCACTGGGGATCGAGCCCGTAACCTGGGCATATGCCCTGACCAGGAATCGAACCCACGACCTCTTGGTTCCTGGGTCGACGCTCAACCACTGAGCTACACCCGGCTGGGCATCATTTTAATTTTTAAGACTAAAAGAGAGAAGGCACACAACAAGCTCAACACAGAGACTGACACCTAGAAACAAAGAATAGAAGCCACATTGGATTATTATCTGCTCTAGCTTACCAACTGTCTGGGAAGTCATTGGGCATGTATGGAGGAAGAGGGGAAGAAAGGGTAGAAGTCAAAATAAGACAAGTGGGAACACAAGTCTTGCTGAGAGGCAGTGTAGAGTAGCAAAGAATGTGTGCACACAGAGAGCTGGGCAAGCCTGATACGCTATGGGAATGAAAGGTGTCAAGAGTCCCCCACAGAGGGGACACAATGCATGTTGGTTCTTTGCTCTTTCCTTCTTCACCTCACCCGCTGACTTGCTTCTCAACAGGAAATTCTTCCTGCCCAAAAGGACTTTACAATTCATTCATAACTAGGCTCAAATCCCAGCATTAGGGATTATTTTTTATTTGCGATCATCCTGGTTTCCACTTCCAAATGTGCATTAAGCATGTGGATCCATGTGTGTGACTTAACCAGATGGAGGCCTAGATTCCTCTTCTAATGACATGAAGACATTCACATCTATGCCAGAGGATTATGAGCATGATCATATGAGATAACACGTGAAGCGTACTTAGCATACAGTGGCTCTCAGTAAGTGAGATATCATTGACAGGTGCCCATAAGCACAACACAATTACAGGAGTACCTCCTAAAACAATTATATTGGCTAGAACGTATGCAATTTTTATCAACAAAGAAAAAACTAAATTGTTTCGCCCAAAACACTGATGAGTGAGATCTGAAGGAAAGAAGGTGCATCCATTCCAGAGGAGGAATGCCAGGGAGGACACTTAGCTTTTCTGTCTTCATTCCTGGAAATCTCTCTCACTGCCTCTTGAAGTAATGAAAAAGCATTCCTACCAACTGACTACAATGCTACAGCTTTGCTCCGGCTTTCTTGTGGCTCTGACTGAACTCTCTGAGATCTCACACCCCACTTCACATCTGTGGTACCCACTTTGGCTTAAGTCCATCCCTCATTAATACCAGCCTCACACAGAAGGAGCTCAGGGCAGGCGTTTACTTCTCTGAGATGTGCTAACCTCAGGGCTTATTGGACTGGTGCTTACTATGATGCTTGTTTGGTAGATTGGAAAACCTGAAGCTCAGGTTATAAATGAGTAGGTTCAAGCTCTAATGAGGAAATAACACAGAAACACAGTGAAGTTGAGGCTTTTTTCAAACTGCAATGGATTTTTTTTCAGGTTATGAAAGTGGTTTGTGTGTATTGTTCTAAGATTAAACCCTCCAGTTCAATAAAGGAGTAGCTGGAGGGCCCAGCCCTGGTGTGCAATGCATGTACCAACCACCAGCCCCCACAGACCCTGCCTTACCCTGAAGAAGCATTATAATTGCCAAAACTATCTTTATTATGTTTGTGATGAACACAAGGCTTTAATGACTTAATTTCTTAGAAGTAAAATCTGTGTGACATACTGGCCTTCATTGACACAATCCAAGAAGGCTTCTTATAACCTGGGCAGAAGGCAGGCCATTCTGGCTGAGGAGCAGGGATTAAACCCAGTTTTCTAATTTTCCCCAGCACCCACAAAATCCCAAGTGCTGCTAACCCCCTCTGCTGGACTCCAATCCCTCCACTTAGGCCACTGAATGTTCCATTTTTCCTGCTCATCTAGTCTGTCTTTGCTTTTGTCCATGTCTCTGCATGGTTAGCTAGCTATTCATTAACCTGGACTGATCGCCCCAGATTGTATTTCGCCTGCTCCCTCTTGGCTGGCCTGCCATGTTATAGTCTGAACTTGGCTTCTCCCCTAGATTCATGGTACCCATACATCCGTTCTGCTTTACAAACTGCTCTCCTGATTCTGACCTTAACAGGGCTCCAAGTCCATCCTTCTGGCTGGTCCTGGGTCCGAGGCCCTTCCTGAGCTGCCCAGAAATGCCTGTGTTGGATTTCCCTACACTCCTGCTTAAGCATCTCAAAGGTTTTGGCATTATTTCGTGCCCTCACATCACCCCTAAGAAATGACTACCAGAGGGGTGAACAGTATAGCAAGAGCATCATCTCCATTTTGCAGATAGCTAGACTAAACTCCAAAATGATGAGGCACCAGGTCGATTAAATCGAGAGCAGCTTCAAGACAGGGCCCACTTCCCTGACGCTCATTCCTGCTCTCTTGTCTGCCAACATTCTCAAGATGTCGCAGGACGATCTTGCTACAACACAGGAGGTGAGATGCAAAGCAGAGACAATCATCTGCCAGTTTTGTGCCCATCCCAGGCCCTATGACATGACCTATTAGGAAAAGAAGCAATTCTGTCTCCATGGAACCGAGGCCCTCACGGGGGGTCACTGGGTTCATTTCCCAGGAGCGAGGTAACAAAGTTATACAAACCGGGGGTCTTAAAACAGCAGAAACTGTTCCACAGTTCCAGAGCAGTGACTTTCAACCTTTCTCATCGCATGGCACATATAAACAGTTTTTCTGTGGCACACCAAAAAATATGATATTTTTTGCCAGTCTGACAAAAAGGTATAATTTTGATTCATTCACACTAGCCAGCTATTGTTGTGATGGCGGTTGTCATTTTTTATTTGACAATCTAAGGAAAAAGAGGTCAGTGCCCTGACTAAATAGACAGATATTGCACATTTTAAAAATTCTTGTGCACCTCAGGTTGCCACAGCACACCGGTTGAAAAATCGCTGTTCTAGAGGCTAAAAGTCTAAAGTCAGGGGTCAGCAGAACCATGCTCCCTCAGAGACCTGTAGGGGAATCCTTCCTTGCCTCCTGTTAGCTTCTGGTGTTGCCTGCAATGTTTGGCTATTATTTCAATTTTCTGATCCCTTATTTTCTTCAGAATAAATGTCCCTGGTTCCTTCAACTTGGACTATAGTTTGATTTCCTAATCCTTCAGATAACCCAACCTGTATAAAGAGCATGCTTATCTGTACCCTGTTCTCAGTGCAACGAGCATGATGACACTTTGACTGAAAGGTAGTGTAGAAATTATATATTTGATGTTCTCATTTGCTGGTGGCACTGAATCGAAGGCCATGACCTCTTTGAGTCACTTCATGTCTGAAAAGCCTATGATATTGAATCTCAATTGTCTGAAAAGTGATTACAGGTAAGTAAGGTTTTCCTGAATTTGATCCTTATCTCATCTTGCCCATCACAGGGTTGCTAGGAGTGATCTTTCCCACTGATCCCAAATATGCATCTCTACTCTTGTCAGCCTACTCCAGACACAAAGCATGCTTGTCCTTAAATCCATGAATGCAACACGCTTCACCCCTCAACTAGTCCTGATTGCATCTAGCAGGTGGCAGGCATTGAAGGCAAGGTCTCTGTTACCATATGCCCTAGCACCATGCTTATCTCTACAGTAGTAGGGGCTCTAAAATGTGTGTTGAAGGAATGAATGATGCGTTCCTCTACAGTGTTCCATTTGTATTATTCTTGGCCTCTGGTCTACCCCATCTTGCAATAGCAGAGCCCTTTAGGAATGTTGAGCACTGGAGAGTAAGAGAACAAATATTGTTGATTGATGATCAGAGAGAGAGTGGATCAAGCAGTGCCATGTCAGTCCATCCAGGATCTTAGGCATGGGCATGTCCTTATCTTTTTGAGCACAGGTTTTGACTCACTGTAGCACTTTGATCCAGTTTCCTACAGCTCCCTTCCTCAGACCCTGCTCGGGTCATGAAAATACATCACATAGATGCAATGATGCGACAGGATGCACATTTTTTATGAGCTCTGGTGACTTGAGTTGCACCTTGAAATTGCAGAAATGAAGGTTTGTCTGATGATTTTTAATTAATTTTAATTACTTACATTTTGAATGGAGGTTTAGCATTCTGAATCCCAGCCCTCCAGATCACTCTGGGACACCTGCCAATTTCCTCATTACACACTCATTCCCTTAACACTATTTGATAATTAAAGGCTTTAAAGCAACCCCCCCCCAAATATTCAATGTAACGGGAAACCCTTGGGAGACAGAGTGGATTATAGTGCAGGATATGGATAATATAGCTCATTGTACCTGAATTTATGAAAAGGCATTTTCAGCTAGGGAGCATACTTCTTTTGACAATGAGGCAGAGTTCCACCTCCTTCCAACCTCGCCCTTACACAGTGTCCTCACCCTATTCAGTCCTAATTGATGCCTATAATGATGCGATTGTAGAAGCAATCGTCCCAAAAAGGATGGGATGGCATTTCTCTAAATGGTGGAAATGTCACTTAATTTTTAAAAATGTATTGGAGATAAATCAGAGCAAAGAGAGGAGTGGGAGGGTTGTGTTAAGAATTTAGGCGAGATATAAGAAAGCCCTTTTTGGTTTTAGATGGGAAGACACACTCTGGCATAGCTTTCCAACAAGGCTGAGAACTCTCTGGGGGTGGAGGCCACGGCCTTTCTGAAAGCACACGGACTTTGATACAAAACCAGGCAGGTTCCAAACACTGAGGCTTTGTAGCTGTGGGATGAGAGAAAGTCATCAGGCTCCCAGAAATTCAGTTTCACTTCTAGAACCATTCCTGTTTCACCGGTCAGGGTGAATATTTTACATAGAATTTGACACACAGTGAATGCTCAAAAATATTACCCTCCTCTGTCTTAGTCTGTCCAGGCTGCTACAACAAAAATGCCATAGACTGCGTGGCTTATAAGCAACAGACATCGATTTCTTACAGTTCTGGAGACTGTAAGTCTGAGATCAGGGCACTGGCAGATTCAGTGTCTGGTGAGAGCCTGTCTCCTAGTTCGTAGGTGGCTGTCTTCTTGCTATGCTCTCAGGATGTAGAAGGGGTAAGTGAGCTCTGTGAGGTCTCTAAAGGGCACTAATCTCACTGATGAGGGCTCCACCCTCCTTGCCTAATCACCTCCCAAAGGCCCCATCCCCAAATGCCATCGCTCCAGGGATTAGGTTTCAACATATGAATTGGAGCAAAGCGGGGGTGGGGGAACACAAACATTCAGTCTCTAGCACTTGAATTTCTTTATTTTATTTTCTAAAAACGAACAGCTCTTATAGCTCTCATGCAGGGGCAGCTCTTTGAAGTCAGGATTGGATAAAATGATTCCAGAAATTGAGTCCTGAAAATATTATAAAGCTGTGATAAATTAGCAGGCATCATGTCTGTCTCCATTCCACTCTGTCTCCACTACCGAGAAAATCCGTATGGGGAAGAGTTATATCTGCTGGAAACAACATAACGAGCTCGATCCCAGAGATGATAACCTGAACACCTGGTTTCCTGAGGCTCCCGAGATGCAGATAAATCGTGTTTCAGAGTTTTGGTGATGGTGACTAGCCAGAACCAGCTGCCGGGTCTTGGACTCATCAGACTCCTGCAAGACGCAGCAGATAACAGACCTATTTGCAACTTCCAATTGTTGCTGAGCTACTCAGCTTAATATCAGAGTTGAAAAGGGAGAGGGGCCAAATTACAGTATTTTGTGGAGGACATGGCTCACAGAGAAGCGGTGTATGTCTGAGATAGAGCCACTCATGTTTATTCAAAGGACCCAGTAACCGCTTTTTGAGGCAGCAGCTGAATTTACTCTAAATCCAGATGTTTATCAGAGATATTTACTGGTCATCATATAAGCTATTTCCATGTCTCTCTCTTGCTCTGCCCACTTCTTCTTAATTGGCCACTTTCCCCCCATCACCCCCGCTCGGTTAACAACTAGGATTTGCAGTTTGAAGCGTCTGTCAGGAGTTTTGAAGTGGAAATCAGTTTAGGTGGTTTGAAATGAAGTATCAAGGGAAAGAAATTTTAAGAATTATGTGAGTTCACCAAAGTCAAGGATGTTTGATCTTAGCAGGTCTCTTTCCCTGGACCAACTCTTTTTTAATAGATGAAAGTAGATATGATGAATGCTGCCGCCCAGGGATGTTGAAAGTGAAGGTGAAATTGGCAGAGGTGAGTCAAGTGGGAAGTTGCCTATCTCTTTTCTGTCCACAGTCTGTGCATAATTCATAGCACAGAGATTATATACAATCTCTTATTCATGAACTTTTAAACAGACTGGTTATTACTGTTGGCCCATTGAAAGGCCTCCCTCTATATTTCTCCCTCTCTCTCCCAGAATCAAGGACACAATGAGAGACACTGGCATTCTCAGATCCTTAAAGACGAAAGCCATCAGTTCCTTCAAAGCCCTTGACTTTGAACCCTTGCTACGCTGTTGCGTATCCACTTTTGAAAAGACCTTTTGTACCAAAATAGACTTGACTGTCAGCAGATGTTAATGCAAGTGTCATTCCTGTGCATGGAGGGCTGAGGGGGAAGATGTGAGGAGAGGGTGCAGAAATACACTGGGTTAAAGGGGATGATACACTGACGGAGTGAAATCTATTTTCTCCCTCATGACAGTTGAAACTGAAAAATGAGCAGGCTTTGCGGGGCGGGGTTCTGCACTAAGCTTCCATGTTCTTCCTCCCCATAGTCCCATATCTCCTATGTCCTCATCCACATCAGAAGATGGCCCACGTGTCTAGAATCCTTGCGATGCATCACAATTGATATTTGAAGTGAGGGCTTGGAGTACTGCTGAGTGTTCTTGTGTCTCCCGTGCAGCCGGAGTGTGTGAAGAGAGAAGTGCCAATGGGAGGGGTACTTCAGAGGAGCAGCGAGGACAAGCCAGACAGCGTGGCAGTCATTTCTAGAGCAGGTTCACCGTCATCAGTGGCTCCATACAGGCTTGTAATGAGGCCACGAAGACTGGCCTCTCTTCTCTTCCCAGGCGTTTAGAACGTCAGCACAATCCTGGGGAGCCTGGGTCAAACTCACTCCCACGTTGTTCTGCTCAAAGGTCCAGCCCAGACACATTTATTTGTGCCCAATACTTTGTGCCATTCCTGTCCTTACAGGAATGAGTGTTTTATCTCCGACAGCCACTTCGTGCTTCTCCGACTAGGGCTTGGGGGGCAGCTGAAGCCAGTCCTCCACACCTTTGAGAAGAGGATTGAGCTTCTCTGAAATCGAGAGCAAGGTTTTACAGCTTCGGCCGCACTTTGTCAGGGCCTGGAGTCTCCGCAACGGGCACTGCCTGTCTCCAGCCCCAGGACATGTCTTTGTTTCTTCATCCACTGACTGTGTTCCTTCTCTTTCACTTAAATAATTTCTTTTCTTTTTTTTTAAATACGAAGCAAATGGCATTTTTCATGAGCAAGCTACTGGTGTGACAGAGTTGTGGCTTCTGGACCTGGGTGAGTAATAATGGGCTTAAAAAGCATCCCACACATTACCCAGTTACCCAGTTCCTCGCCAGGGGCAAAGGCAATAGAAACCGAGCTCACAGGGGAAGACAATGCGGAGGGTGTTCACAGAATCCCTCTTACATCCCTTTCTTCCTTCCCATCCAGCTCCCCAGGGACTAAGCGGTTGGTATGAAAAAGCCTTTTATGGAATGAAAAGCCAAGAAAGCTACACAATTGCAAGTGTGTTGGAGGCGGCAGGACATGAAGTGTGATGCTCAACTAATTAAGTGATGAAGGCAGCAGGGCCACACCTCACTCCTTTCACCCTGGTACCTTCAGAAGCAGAGTTAGAGCTTCAGCCCTCCTGATTTCAGCTTCACTGCCATCAGTCCCACCTCAGGGCTCTACCTGAGTTTTGCCTGGAAGCAAAGTGAAAAGTAACCACCATGCCGGGTCAGAGTGGCTCAGTGGTTGAGAGTCGACCCATGAACCAAGAGGTCATGTTTAGATTCCCAGTCAGGGCAAGTGCCCGGGTTGAGGGCTTGATCCCCAGTAGGGGGTGTGTAGGAGGCAGCTGATCAATGATTCTCATTATTGATGTTTTTCTCTCTCCCTCTCTCTTTCTCTCTGAAATCAATAAACACATATGTTTAAAAAAGAAAGAAAAGTAATCACCGCCAGTTCACCTGCCCCTTAACTTGACAAGTTCTTTCAAGTTTCCTCTCTTCCATCGTCATGAAGTATAATGTGTGGAAATAGCAATGAGTTTGGAATTGGTGGTCCCGGATACGAGTCCTGGATTAGATTATTTCTAGCCATAACTTGTTTTTCCCCTCTGTAAAATGGGTTAACTGTGATTCTTATATCTCAGAGATATTGAAAGGATCAAGAGACATAAATATGTGTGCTTTATGAACTGTAGTAGGCCCTATAATTCCACTATGACTATTCCTTACTGGGCTGGAAACTATGAGAGAAAGGCAGATTAAAATGATGAGAAAGGAGGAGAGGTCCAAACAGAAGGGATTGAAGTGATAATAATGTAACAACGTGTTTTTTCCTTACTTTCAATGTCATCCAGCCACAGGTTACACATAACATCTTAAACCTAAGTCCATGTGTTTTCTTGTCTTATCACCCTTTCTGTTTCCATTCTTTTCCTCTAACATTAACCTACACAGCTTGCTAGAGAAAAATTAAATCACAAGGTAAGAATAACTTAAAATGTGATTTTGCACAGTAGGAGGTGCTTAGGGTATATATGGACTAACCAGAAGTTCTACATGGAGTGGACAAAAATGGGAATTCTTCTGGATGAAGCCCCAGTTACTCTCCTCCCTGCTGATGTGTCTGTCCTTGTCTGAGGAGTGGTCTGTTTCTCAGGGACTCTAGAGTCTCTTCTATGACCTCCGGCTTTATGGCTTCAGCTTGGCAAACGGACTTGACCAGCTGAGTTTCTGGATTAGTCTGAACAATGTGAATCCAGTGTCTCAGAGGTCTTTGCTCACAGTGGTTGTACCGCTTCTCCCCAGAACCTAAGTTTAACATCCCCTCTCAACATCTCTGCCCCTAGGCTAATAAGTCCATCTTTCCTTCTGATTGGGCTCAACTTGATTTGACACCATTAACCTTGCCAGAGCTGTTCAGTAGAAAGTTTTGCTTTCCTTCCTTGACCGACTCTGAGAGTCTTTATTTATTTCTCTCTAAAGTTACAAACTTTCTCCGAGTCTTGAAGGTGTCCTATTATTTACAAAATAATCAAAGAAAACCTCACCGAGGCTGATGTGAAAGTATACGGTCAGGATTTCTAACAGTAGCCAAATGTCCACCTCAGGTTCTTCACACACAAAAGCCCTCACATTCTGCTGCAGTCTAGCACTCTCGGATTAGTAGAGAAGGCTCAGTACAGTAGTGATTCTTATGAAGAAAGGATGGGAGGTAAGGAAAGAAGCCGATATCCTTTCTGAGTCAAACCAGAACCTTGGGGAGGTAGGAGAGCTGTGCTAATTACAAATAGGATCCTTCCCGGGGGACTTGAGTCTGGTTCAGGTTAAACTCATGAATTAACCAGTGGGCTTACTTCATAAAATATAGAACTGGAGTCACCATTCCATGGCTTCCATCATCAGCTTTGGGGCCCTAGTTTTGCTGTATCTGATGGTTATTACTTGGCTTCAGCCTTATTCCCAAAACCAGAGTGCAGACTCATGCTCTTGCCCTAGTGCCATGCTTCTGTATTGTTCCATAGAGCCTCAATCTCTCAGTAACTGCTCCTCACTCCCACCCCCCACACCTGCCATCCCCAGTTCCCAAATTCAAGTCTCCCCAGAACCTCGGACTGTATTTGGAAATACATAGTCTTTGCAAATGTAATAAATTTAATTAAAATAAGTCATTCTGGATTAGGGTGGACACTAATCCAATGGTTTATGTCTTTATAAACATAAATAAGAGAAAACAGAGACACAGATACATGCAGGAAGACCACCATGTGATGATGGAGGTGGAGAGTGGAGTGATGCGTCTACAAGCCAAGGAACTCCAAGGATCACCAGCAACTACCAGCCACCAGGAGAGTCATGAAACAGATTCTCTCTCAGAGCTTCTGGAAGAACCAACCTTGCTCATACCCAGAGGTCAGGCTTTTAGCCTTCAGAAAGTCAAAGAATAAATTCCCATCGTTTTAAGCCGCCCAGTTTATGGTGCATTGTTATGGCAGCCCTAGAAAACTACTAGAGTAGACTAATCAACCACTGCCCTTTCTCTTATCAATGGCCTGTCCACACTCTGAGGCCACCCAGGACAGGGGTGATGATTCCCAAAACCATCCTGTGACTGGGACCTGCCTACTAGCTCCAGCAATGTGATCGAGGTCCTCTGGTCTCACCCCTCACTATCTGGCTTCCTTGCTGACAAGAGATTATCTGCCAGGATCTCAAAATAATGCCTGCCCTGAACACGCCAATGTTCTAGAACAGGCCATCAAAACTTGGCCCCCTTCACCCGTTCCACCTGACAGTCTGGATCCCCAGTTGCTGCCTGACATGCCCACATCACTGAACAGCCATCCACCTGGCTGCACAATGCCTATCACCCCCCCGCCCCCCCGTGGTAGGGAGGGGTCTGTTCTAGGTCTGATTTCAATCTCTCCAGCCCCTTTCAGTTAGATAACCTTTTGTTCCTGGCTGTGTTACCAGGCGAGGCAGGTTAAATCAGTGTTTGAATTCTCCAAATCCTTCTCCCTCCCTCGGAAAGGATTGTTTGACTCATGCTTCCTCCTCCCTTCCATTTTATTTACTGGGCAGTAAGCAGAGCCCCTCTACCTGCTGGGCACTTGGCACCATCTCTTAAATGTGCTGGCAGAAGATTCCGGCTTTCTATGGGGAGCTTCTTTTGTTCTCTCATCCTTTTGACTTTCTTCTTTCTTCCTTTTTCTTTCTTCTAAAATGAAAACAAAGGAATTTTCAATGAGCCAATTCATTGCTTACAAAAATGGTCTTATCCATATCTTGGTGAGTAATTGGTAGCATCAGAATCCTGCCTGAATACATTTTTTGTTTTTTTGTTTTTTGCTTCTCATCCACCTCTTAACTTATAAATCCTGAAAGTTATTATCTCCAAAATCAGAGTAAGAAGGCACTTTAGCTGTTTTTTAAATGCACAGAGAGAGAGAGAGAGAGAGAGAGAGAGATGCACATACTAATCAATCACAGTTAGCAGGACTGTGACATGAGCAGCTACAAGAAGCCAGCCTGAATGGGTGCCATATGTATCTGCAAAGGACGGATGCAGGAAACAATGATACACTATCTGTGACACTGTTTTAGGGAGGAAGGAAAATACTTAACTTTGAGCATGTGTGATTGTGGAGAATGTGGCTTAGTATTTGTGTTCATTTGTACTGATTGATATGTGAAATCATTAAATTTTACAGCTAGAGGATTTCTCACCTTAAAGATGAGAAAAAGGAGCCCAGAGAGGTTACCCATCCGTAAGCCAAAAGCAGTGAAATCTGGCCCCTCCAATCTAGAAACACACTTTCTATGCTGAATCTGAGCCCACGAGTCCCTGAGATGAAGGGAGCGTTCATGAGGTTGC